>NC_060207.1:192999464-193302500 GCF_021130785.1 Homalodisca vitripennis
ACCGCAGATGACACACACGACCCGTACTTTGTGGTTTACTTCACTAGTTCAATATTCTCGGTCTATGCTTTACCTGGAATCTCTGAGCAGACTATTTGTTCCAGTGGAACCAATGCAATCAGCTGAACTCTATGGTTACAGTTATACCGCAGATGACACACACGACCCGTACTTTGTGGTTTACTTACTAGTTCAATATTCTCGGTCTATGCTTTACCTGGAATCTCTGAGCAGACTATTTGTTCCAGTGGAACCAATGCAATCAGCTGAACTCTATGGTTACAGTTATACCGCAGATGACACACACGACCCGTACTTTGTGGTTTACTTCACTAGTTCAATATTCTCGGTCTATGCTTTACCTGGAATCTCTGAGCAGACTATTTGTTCCAGTGGAACCAATGCAATCAGCTGAACTCTATGGTTACAGTTATACCGCAGATGACACACACGACCCGTACTTTGTGGTTTACTTTACTAGTTCAATATTCTCGGTCTATGCTTTACCTGGAATCTCTAACCAGACTATTTGTTCCAGTGGAACCAATGCAATCAGCTGAACTCTATGGTTACAGTTATACCGCAGATGACACACACGACCCGTACTTTGTGGTTTACTTCACTAGTTCAATATTCTCGGTCTATGCTTTACCTGGAATCTCTAACCAGACTATTTGTTCCAGTGGAACCAATGCAATCAGCTGAACTCTATGGTTACAGTTATACCGCAGATGACACACACGACCCGTACTTTGTGGTTTACTTCACTAGTTCAATATTCTCGGTCTATGCTTTACCTGGAATCTCTGAGCAGACTATTTGTTCCAGTGGAACCAATGCAATCAGCTGAACTCTATGGTTACAGTTATACCGCAGATGACACACACGACCCGTACTTTGTGGTTTACTTTACTAGTTCAATATTCTCGGTCTATGCTTTACCTGGAATCTCTGAGCAGACTATTTGTTCCAGTGGAACCAATGCAATCAGCTGAACTCTATGGTTACAGTTATACCGCAGATGACACACACGACCCGTACTTTGTGGTTTACTTCACTAGTTCAATATTCTCGGTCTATGCTTTACCTGGAATCTCTGAGCAGACTATTTGTTCCAGTGGAACCAATGCAATCAGCTGAACTCTATGGTTACAGTTATACCGCAGATGACACACACGACCCGTACTTTGTGGTTTACTTTACTAGTTCAATATTCTCGGTCTATGCTTTACCTGGAATCTCTAACCAGACTATTTGTTCCAGTGGAACCAATGCAATCAGCTGAACTATGGTTACAGTTATACCGCAGATGACACACACGACCCGTACTTTGTGGTTTACTTCACTAGTTCAATATTCTCGGTCTATGCTTTACCTGGAATCTATAACCAGACTATTTGTTCCAGTGGAACCAATACAATCAGCTGAACTCTATGGTTACAGTTATACCGCAGATGACACACACGACCCGTACTTTGTGGTTTACTTCACTAGTTCAATATTCTCGGTCTATGCTTTACCTGGAATCTCTGAGCAGACTATTTGAGTTATTCGGTCATTAGGATGCCTTTGATGCAGTTTAAACTGTGATCATATGATACTCAGTTATCTTTATATGATCACAGAGTATCATATGATTATAGGTCTATATATATATATATATATATATATATATATATATATACACACACACACACAAATTCCTTCTAACCACAACACATTTTTGTATCAGCTAATTTTGTATACTCGCTTATTTGCTATTTTTATTTTCTTACATTAACTTGTATTAGAGTTATAAGTAGCTGTTAAAATTACAGAAATAAGAGAATTCATGCACCGAATATATTATGGTTCATTCTAATTTTCATTTAATATAGTATTATAAATCTTCATTCTTAATTAAGTTAGGGGGAAACAAAGAATTCGATTCCAACAAATTTTAACACATAGCTATATATAGATCAGAAGATACTATTTTATGAATAAATTCAATTTATCGAGATAAAAGTATAAATTAATTAACAATTAGGTAAAAACTTTATTTAACAAATAACTCAAAATACAATTATAATGTATTTTTATAATAATAATAAGTCAATATGTTGGATTAATATGTATTTTTTATTAAAATGGTCGTTTTCTTAGCTTCAAACTAATAGATCCCACTTGTAGAACATTGTTTTAACTTGTAAAAGTGACAAACAATTTGGTTTTATTTCTTTGTTCTAACCAATGCTTGAATTACTGTTAACATATAAGCTATATGATGGCTGTTTACCATGAGTCGTAAAAATACGATAACCAACTTAATCTTTTTAATTGAATTACAAATTAAATGTAGTTTTATGTTGCAAATAATAAGGTTTTAAAATTTGTTGTATGTCTTGTTGGGAATTATAGTCAGCGATAATTTTACCTTTTATTTTATTTTCAGACTACATTTAGTCTGTAAATTACTTGAAGTCCAAAGACTTTTCTTGACTAAAACTAAATGTAAAGAATATATTTTGGTTTGAGGAGATGATTCCTTTTATTTCATAACATTTCAAAACCCTTTGTTGATTCAAGAGAATAAAGGACAACGGTATGTAGACCGGCTTGGTATGCGGTCTACTTTTCATCTTTGATGATACAGATCACCTTTGACCACACAATGGAATTCGAGAATCTGAGGGAGCTTCAGTCTCAGTTATGTGTTCAAAAGTAGGTTTTTGCCAATTCTGCAGTTACATTGGGATGAAATCATTATACGTTACGAATTTCAGTCTAAATTTAACTATTTTCTAGACATTTCCATGAGTCTATATATTCTAATTTTTCCTCCACTATTTCGTCTATAATGTTTGGTTACTTCTTCATGGTATATGTATTCTACAATATGGGTAAGCTATAATTATGTTTATTTATATATCTGCACATTGCATTATTGTTTCTGGTGCTAATAGTACTGATCAGTTAAATAGTCATAAAAACTACGTTTACACGATTGTCTTAGTATGTTTACATAATTGAACGCACTGAAAATTTCAGCTACAATTGAAAAATATAGCCGCATTTACACTAGGAAAACATTTAAATTAAAATTGGAAAATTACAATAGATTAAACTATTTACTACTTCAGGGATTGAGTCTGGTTAGATAAAAATAATAGACGAACAACCAAATGAGTAAAAGGATTTTTTTAAGAATTGGTAATTTTAAACCAACTACTGAGTTCCAACATATTTTTACAAAATTAAAATTTGTAAAAATAACAAGCGCTTATACAATAACAGCTCTGTGTATTTAAGGTTAAATAAAAATTACATATAATGAAAAGTCTCTGAAGCCAGTATTGAGGTGTATAACTAATTTAACATAACTATCAGTAGAAATTAATATTATAGTACTCTGAAAATATATTACAAATAGATTTGGTGATACTCCTTGTTTAACTAATATTTTGAAAGAGTATATTTTTGATGGTGTTATTTACTAATACTTCTATTAAAGAGCAATATAACATTTTACATTATTATTAATATTGGAAATTTTGAAATACATAAAACACGCGATCAGAGCTTTAATGGTACAATAGCGAAAGATGGCATTCTTTTGTCGGCAGAAGTACGATCCTACGTCGGGAAAAAAGTGGACGACCTGAGACGTACACTGAGGTCGGGAAAGTACCGACCGGAAACGCCCTTGACCAACAAGTTACGACCTCTGACATCTCCACCCGACGTGTTTCGTCCATTCGGCACGATATATTGGAGGTTGTAGTTTTTCAGATTTGAGTATATTTTCTGTTATCAATGGGGTAGGGACCTAAAGCCTAATATTGTAACCGTTTCTTTGTGAACAATTAAAATATAAGGAAAAGTAGAATGCTATATAGCATGGCATGTATAAATTTGCAATTGGCAATACACTACTATCCAGTATATGAGACACTAATATAGCAAAATATGAGGTGTGGGCTAGCTTCACAAATAAATTTTCGTTCATTTGTTTCATGCCTCCAACAATGTATGTGTTACATGAAATTCTGTATCTCTTTGTGTTCAATTTCATTAAAAATATTAATCTGTGCACTCGTTACTAATTTCAACGTAGTAAATTTTAAAATGACACTGATTCTAACACTACTTGGTGACGTAAAGAGTTGTTTTTACAACTCACGAGACATCAATCATGCTCTGTCAAGTCCAGGTGTGCTTGACCTCCTGGTCTTCACCGGTGAGCGTTACGTTTAGAAGGGGGTGCATCGTTGTTTTATCATACTAGAAATGTAATCGATTTCATTAAACATATTTAAGTTCTGATTTATTCTGGATTAATAATTTTTAATTTTTTTATATCATAATGTCGATTGTTTATATATGTATATATATTTTTCTAATGTTTTATTTACTTAGCAAAAGAAAATGAGATAACCCATTATTGCACTTAGTCATAAAAGGACTTTTGCGCTACTTCCGGAGTGACAAGATATTAAGGATGAAAAGGTTAGGTGAAGGGGATGCCTCCTGATGAGATCCCAAAAGGAGGCATCAGGAGTATTACCTCAGTCACAGACTGCAGGTAAAGTAGGCTTATTTGCCAACATATTGTACCCCAAGATTGCGGCCAGTGATGGGGTGGAACTTACTTCTTTGGGGTTGCCCAAATGAAAGTGACACATGGATGTTGCTGACTATATTCAGCATATATTCAACTGACAAATAGATATAAACGAGCCAGGGATATTTTGCATTAGTAAATACGTACTACTACATAGTTCCCACATTCTAAACAATCTATATAGAAATATAAATTTACGAAGCCCTATTTTTGAACACAATAAAATTCCAGTAAAAAACCATTATCAATCATGTCCAGTCAAGTGTGGGAGTCTGAACGTGACACTGGTACACATTAGTCATCAATGACGTCACACTTTTGTATGACCAACAAAGACATAGCAGTGGTACGTTACAATGCCAACTGGACAAGCTCATAACCCAGTTGTTTACATGGCTGTCATATTTGGATGAATTTGAATTTCACAATACAGCAGCTACTGTCAGATGAACATACATTGTTTATCACGTCACTGGCAATTCATTTACTCTGTGTTCCCATCTAAAATGTTTGTAATATTTATAAATATCATGAAAGTCCTACATTTTCATCCCAATATTTTAAAATTTTTAACTGAACTGCAGAAATCATGTTTAGTGATCATAGAATTAAAACAGAACGACCACAATAATAAAATGCTATTTTAACGGTTTTCCATAATCACATGTAGTATTGTTTCTAGGAACATAAGGACACTGCTATAAGCATCTCTACTTCTATAATTATGTCCAAACTGTATACAATGTCATAAAATGTCATAAAAGGACAATTGCGCTACTTCCGACACGATGTTGGGAATGGATTAGGATGAATCAAACAAATTTAGTTTTGGTTGATTCGCTTTTTGGTAATCTGTAAAATATAAACTTTTCAGATGAGGTAAATCAACAAAATTCGTAAAAACCATATTTTATTTTATTCAAGTGAGATGTGCCAGCTAAGGATGTTGTTGTCAGTTGCATGCGTAATGAGGAAGCGGAACTTAATTTTTCCTATTTTTAAATTTCGAACGGCTTTCATTGACATAATTAATTACAAATAATAACCATCAATAATCAATATCATAACGATAAACTCAGATATTGTTTAAAAAATAAAAATACTATTTTTTAAACGAATTTTAATTTAATGTTGTAATAATAACTTCTCAATGTTACCTACTAGTTAAGTTTTGTAAAGGTCTTATAAATTTGTATAATTCGCAACCTACTAAAAACTCCCCTTATCATAATAGCATTTTTTAAAGTAATGATCTAAAAAAAATAATAAATTATTATAATCTAAAACGATTAAATTTTTGTTATAAACTACTTAAAGTGTTTAATATGTACGCGCGCGTTCGCATACACATTTTTGAAAACTGATAAAATTGAGTTGTAAACTATATAAAATTTGGAAATCGATGTATGCACTCAGATATCATGTTTATATTCTTAGTTATCATGGCAAGTTATCATAACAAACAAAAAATTATCGCAATACCAAGCATAAAATCAGCAACTTGAAAAGTGAGTATCTCTCTCATCTAATATATTCTTATTTAACATTTTATACAAAATAGTGTTACAAACTTTTAAACAAAACATTTTTTCCGTATCTAGAACATACAAATAAACTATTGAGTGTTTATCATAAATGTAATTTAAACATACATTAAATAACAATATAACACAACTTTATTTATACGAGTATCATTCAATATATTTTCATTCAACTGTAAATAGACATCAATATTTAAATTCTCATTCTCTCGATCGTATTAGTTTGCGTGGTATGTTTTAAAAACGCGAAAGTAACACTATTCAGCATCATTAGCAATATACTCCAGTTTTCAGTTAGTTGTCACACAACACTTAATATTGCAGTGATGTGTCACGAAACATACTGAGACCAAATGTTAACTGACGATCACCAGAGTAAATAGACATCAGTAGGATTTTGAAAGATTTCATCAAACAAAAATTTTGATTTACTTTTTATATAAAAATTGTATATATTATAACTTGTATAAATCTTATACAAATTTTTAACTTTTGCTTCCAACTTTATACAATTATTTTTATAAATATCACGTTTTAATTGAAACAAGTATAACACATTTTTTGCCTAACTCGATTAAAAAAATGTTTTTTTTATTAAATAAATGACCTAGGAACAGAAACATGCTAACGACGAAAAATAAAAATACACCTTATCACAATTATTTATACTTATGTATTACTATCTCGAATGTTTCAGTTTCAGATAGGTTGTAGGATTTATATGTTTAATTAATTAGCAACGAAAATATCACAAAACGTGGATGAAGTAGAATAGTAACTTCGTGACCTGTCCGTTACAGTCCTTTTCATTATAAAGCACGTACTTCTGTAACAATAAATCCTTCTAAACAATCAGGCGTGCCTTTCAGTAATCCCCTTGTTCTTATAAGATAGGATCTAAAAACCTTCAAATATGATCAATAATTGAAATATTTAAATTTTAATACAATTTTTCTGGTTCTATTTTAGGTTTTGTGCGATTATATAATATAATAAAGTAATATAATATATTATATATCTATATATACTATATGATAATATAAAATAATAATACAATTCTCAACAACCTAAGTTGGTCAAAAAGTGTCAACTTCCGTCTTTTAGTTTAATTTTCTATTTAAGGTGTTTCAAGTGTCATAATTAAGATTGACTAGTGTTCCGAAGAAAAAAATATAAAAATATATATATATATATATATATATATATATATATATATCCAGAAAAATAAACTTCGATTATAAAGCGTATACTTAGGGGAAGAGTGTGCCATCCCTTTGCTTTTCCTTTAACTACAGTAAAGTTTTTTAGTAAAGACTTTAATTTTTGCATTAAGTTTCAATTGTATGTAGACAATACTGAGTTTGTCGCTGAGCGTTAGTGATGCCTATTAATCAGTAAAATAACTCAATATCCACATGTTTATGTATTAAGTGTTTTACAATTGAAGAAAAGAGTTGATTTCAATTCCCTAAATACAATGTTATACACATTTGTAACGACAGAAAATGCCCGAACTTCTATTGTAGTTTAAAACCATCCACGTAAATAGAAAAAACTTTAATTTAAATTAAAAACCGAAATAGAGTAAAATATACGTAAATAGTAAAACAGCGAAACTGTCCTTTTACTTTTTTACACTAGGATCAAAAGATTTCTTCCTTGGAACAAAAAGAGCACATGTACAAAGTTTCAAGTCTCTAGGAACTTTATATCAATAGTTATCGCACAGATGGGTAGACGGACAATTTCCTTCAAGAATTATAAATAACACAAAATACACATCTCAAACTAGTCAGAACTGTGAAAGCATGGATGTGGTTTTATTAATTATTATCTTATAATAAAGACATAAATACGTTGCATAGTCATGTAAAATTTCAAAAGCACTTAATTTTTAATTTTCATTCATTACCACAATCCAGACATTAATATTCGACATGGATCGAATTTATATTAATTTCAGCATACCGGAAAGAAAATGCGGGTATATTGGCTCTAATATTAGTATCGATATCACCAGAATAGAATGTTTCGTCCAACAATCTAATTAGTATTTAAACCCGATATTGCCCACAGGGATTGGCTTGGCTTAGTTACAGTAATAAATTACTTCCCCAAACCAGATTAAGCTATTGATGTTTATAATTACATGAACGTGTAATTCCTCCGTATTAATTAACCGTTTTATTTCTAAATATTAAATAAAATATAACCATATATCCTTTGTTAAGTAAATTTGTATTGTTTCAACTAAGTTTATGCAGTTAGGAAAAATATAATTACCATTTTTAAGATTCCGACGTAAATAATTAATTACGATCTGTCTGTAAGAGGAATACTTAAGTAGGATGATTCTTAGTAGTAGCTTAGACCAATTAGTCGTACATCAGTGGTAGTTCATTCTTTTTTTACTTTTAACAATTATTTAAAAGAGTGCAGATATTTCTTTCTTAGAAAATAGAAGTAGTCGAGTTAACCTGATCTAGAAACCCGTAAAGTAATCTTACTTGATCATGTTTTATCTACCAGGATCAGCCATTATCGATTCTGTGTAATACTACTACCATTACAACAACTCTTGCCATAACCTGTTACACTCTAATTATACTTCTATCACACATTACCGTGCATTAATTTTCATCATTACTGGAAAATAAATGAAAATGAATTGAGGGAATTGCATTAACTTAGGACAATAATTAATTTTTCAGTACACTATCATTATCTTCTCTTGTACACAGTCACTTGGTATGCGGTTTTCTTTAAGATTGTAGCCTAGCAGTTCGTTTTCGATCGATCGGTCTTGGTCGGGATGGTGACAAAATAGTAGCTCTTTATAATATTTCCAGAGGACATATTATATAGGAGGAAACGTTAAGAATTAATTTTATAATATGTCCTAAATACATAACTTTCGAGATAAAAGTGTGGATTTTTACAGTATTTACCTGAATCATAGGTTTCTAGAGAAACATGTTTGATTAATTTTGTATGAATTGAAGACTTTTTTAAATAAATAATTAATAAGAAAGTTACAAGATTATCAATATAATATTTCTTATTTTCGGAGAATTTTTATAAATAAAAAATATGTAACTCCCTCTTGTCACCTCTTCTATATATACTGATGACAAGAGTATATCCAGATATCCAGATCTTCTTGCACATGTATGTTCGTTATTATCCAACCCAGTGACTGATAGGACTATCTGAGGAAATAATATATTTCTCTATATGGACAAAACGACTTCACAGATCTACGGAAGCTGTTGGAAATCAGGAAGACTGTTCACCATTCCGCACGTAGGGAAATCAATTTCGTCAAAACTGTTTGCTACCAGTACTAAATCTCTTGTCTTGGTGGTATAAACAAAAATCGTTACCAGCTTATAAAAATAAATCTCAATTTAAGAAAATATGTCATAATAAAAACCTTGTTTTGCTAATTTTATGGGTCGACTGTGTACCATGGAAACGGCAACGTATCAAAACGTGGTACTGTGAAGTCTGCCTGAGTTTTCTTCCCATAAGTAATGGAATAGACGACTCTCAAGAGATTCGCCGACGATCTAGAGAGTAGCTGCTTGCTTCAGTAGAACACACTATATCGTCAATGGTCTATAGTGAATAGTTTTTATATATTGGATAATATATAAAGACTGTATAAAAAGCATTCAACTTAGTTTGTGACAAGGCTAAACTTCATCCCTCCGTGACATGACACTTTCTTGTACATTCGCCTTTAATTTGTCCCTGTAAATTGACGGTCTCAAAATGGTAACTGTATGCCTAAAATGCTGAGCAGAATGAAAGATATTTAGTTTTCTTACCAGCAAACATTGTAGTTTTATTAAACATTTAGGAGCAGTTAATGCAGGTTGAAAATTTTATACCTTTTCAAGTAGTGTAAATATCCATATTTTTACACTAATACAAAATAAATAATAAGAAATTGTATTTATAGGCAGTGGTTCCTTACTACATGATGAAAGCATTAACCATTTTTTTTAATACCAAAGACTAAAATATTTTGATATTCTCCATATTATAAATGATTTTAATTTGGGAATAAAGAGCGCTCCAAATTTGAAAAAATGTTTTAGGAAGTTTCATTGATGGCAGTGAAATATTTTAACTCTCACTGTCTTAAATTTTTATCTATTCAATTGAATATAAATCTATACAATTTCTAAGCTAATTTGATGAATCATGAATTCGTCCAATCATACTACATACAAGGTAAGAGTACTTCATGCCACGTTTCGCACAATAGGTTTCGCTAAGGTAAATACAACATTTCAAGTCTACAGCTATATGTACCACATCGTAAAACGTTGTATGATTGTATTCAATTTGTTTTCAAATTGATCTTTTCTATGATTTTGTTGTTGCCATCAGTTTTGCCCCTGAGAAAAATTATCACCATTCAGCTAAATCCCATGGAGAGAAATGCACTATGGTCTAACTCGATGTAGTCTATGTGGATACGAAGTTACATGAAAAGTTTCTAGTGTGTAGGTCAGTTTCTTCTCGAAATATTGAGACAGTTACAGATATATACACATAGACAGAAATGAAATTGAATTTTACCATCTTCTCGAGCGATAAAGCGATAGGAGTCTATTAATCAATTAAGTAAAGCTTTCCATAAACAGTTATAATTTATTTATTTCTATACTATTATAAAATAATTATTGACTTGATAGTGGTTAAATACAATAGCACCAAGAATTTTACATATAACTAGTACAGTGCAACAAAGTTTAACCTCATATTCAAAATAATAAAATCAAGTGAGTTATAAAGGAAGAAAGAGATTTCTAGTTGTTTTCACATTACAATATTCCAATAACTCGATGTAATACTACTGGTAAATTCTACTCTAACCGACAATATATTATTTCAGTTACAATTATGACTTTATTATTATTCGTCATTACTACAATAATTGGATAATTGAATTACATTGGTCAGTAGATCGTATGTCGTCCATTTACGCAAATGTGTAAGCAGAGAAGGTAGTTTTTAATTGAAGTGCTGGAACCAACAAATTGTTATTCCAGTTACAGTTGTGGTGTTTTAATTACTAGAATAGTAGGTAGTGTTACTTGAATTCGAGAAATATAAATCGCGTAGTAGAACATACATAATCACTTTTCCTAAAATTTTGTACTGTGGAAGCAATTAACTATTTTTTAGATATATTAATTATTAAATCCTATACTGATAACAATTATTGAAAAAAGTATCGAAATACTTGCATCAACCAATCTCATAGGAAGATCTTGTCAATGTCTTTAGCTCATGACACGAGCAACTCCATTTAAGTACTGTGAGATGGATTATTCCAGTAAATCTGATAAAAGCGAGTAACAGAGTTTTCCACTCTTTCAACAATCAGTTTGCTTTTACTATCATATTGTTCTACAACGTTTATAACCCTCATGAAAAGATGCTTTCAACTACAAGTATTTTATGATTCCCCATTTAAGTTTATGAATTCCAGATTAATTTGTTAATAAACGGATATAACCACTGATTTAAAGTAAACAAAAGTAAAGAGCCATCAATTTACTATATTTTAATAAAATTGCTTTTAAATAAGTAAAATGCTACGTCCGAAACCAAGAAAGGTAAAATATTTAGTAGCTGTGAGTAGAGACACACGAGATGTTTTCATTATTGAGTATAGCTTTCGGCCAGGTGACACTGAAGTGGTATTTTAGGCTGTTTTCACTTAGCCTCTCACACGCTCTGTTGATTTAAGAGCCACTCTGAGGTATTCGATATACATCGGTGTTGTATCTGATGTAGTTCAGCTCCTTTGATGTGATCACTTCCAGATTCTCTTTTGAAACCACGCAATTTAGGCTAAATCTTTTTGTAAATCAATTTAAGTGAAGTGATGTAACATGGAATTATACTCTAAGTTACTGACAACAAACCAAAATGCTTGAACATAGCTTGTATATAACATATACATTTAAACTACTGTACACTAATTGTGTAGCTTTAATACATGTATTCTCTCTAGCTGTACGTGTGGTGAGATCTACTAGTATCAATAATGTTTATTTCCAAAGTATATTACAATCATTTTTTAATACAAAAATATATCACAAAAGTAGATAAAAGTAAAATGGATAAGCAGCTATGAGCTAATAGCTCAGTTGAGGTTGTCGTCACTAATTAATTAAAGGCAGATGCGCCTGGCAGCTCCTTGTAATTCTGTACCATCACTCTAATTGTGCACTATAAAATGCGTTATACGATAACGGTAATATTGAGTAAAACTCAAGACTGTACGAATTTAATTGGATAATTGATATAAATTGGAGTACCCTTGAAGGAGTTCCCTCTCTTACAGATTACAAAAAGACAACATCTAGTTGTTTGATTCCCCTTCATACCATCTGTCTTTAGACAAGCAATTCGTGTATGGTTGTTTATTTTAATAACTGAAATACAAAGAAATCTTTAGGACAAAATACCTCAAACGTTTTCGAACATTATTAAATTTTCAGATTCATCAAAGCAGTTTTAATATAATGTTTAAAATAATTGTAGCCCTTCTTATTTATGTGTACTGAATGAATAGTGTTATCTGTAGAGTCAACCAAAGTAACTCAACCTAAAGTTTTTGTCAAAAATTTCACGATATTATTTCGAATGTAGGACATGCAGTACGGGTCACGAGATTCCATGCGGTCTCCTACACGCGCGAGAGGGAAACTGAGGTTGTCAAGTAGGGGAAGCGGTGGAGGGGACCTTACTCATAGACTGAACAAAAACAAAAGGACACAAATTTGATAATATATTTCCCCAGATTCTTTAGGAAACCCCTATGAAATATGGAACCTACCATAGTTCTGAAAGGTATAAATATAATACATGAAATTCTACTCAAACTTAAATACTTTGTATAATTTTTCTGTTGTAGAATAATACTGGAACTATTTCAAGTTAGTTGTTTTGGAACAAGTTACTTGTAATTCCCATGACACTGAAAGTTAAAGCTCTTCCTACACTGAAAAAGGTGAAAAGCCAGTATTTCCACTTGATATACAAAGTTTTTTACACTTGACTTACTTAAGGTTCAACAATTATAATACATATGAAGGATCTACCACAATTTGTACCTACTAAACCAGCGTATTATTTTAAATGATAATAAACCAAGTATGTTAAAAAATTATTATATGTCGATAGTAAATTTCATTATATAATGTCAGGTAGCTAAAATTGGTATTTCAATTTATTGTATGATATAAAGTTTTAAAATAAGACTATAATATAACAGTATGTTAGTAGTACAAATAATCTAAACAAGGTGCTTAACAAATTTATGTTGATAGTTCATATCTTCTACTTTAAAGTACTCAAGAATAAATATTTATTGACTTATCAAGGTATTTAGTTTGATAAAAATTAGAAATTTATTTAATAAACTTTGGAACGTGGTATTATGGTGCAAACAGTGTATCTTTACGACTATTATCTTATGCATGATAGAAAAGTATTGTTTTGACGTCTTGTTCTAAAGAAGCAGATAGCATAGATATGTTATAACATACATAATTTTAAACTTTGATATGAAGTAAAAATAGGAATTTCAAAAGTTAAGAAAAAGATTGTTGATGGATAGATTGAGTCTATGAGGAACTGAGATGGTTTTGATTATATATCTGGCATTTTCAACACATTTAATAATGTACCAAAAAATTTATATTTATGTACCATTTCCCGGTTCGAATTGTATAGTTATAGTTCAATATCGATCTAGATAAGCAGAACATGTTGGAGAACCTTGAATTGTTTCTTTTTATGTAAGGGAACAACTTATAGACAACAATTAGGACAGAATATACGTTGTTTATTTTGCAGCTGTCAGTACGTTGCTTGCGTGATTGAGAAAATGAGAGGTATGAAATAAACAAAAATACCCATATTGCACCATAAAATCCTTTAAGGATACTGATTCCAATGACTTGGGTGGCAAATAGCTCATAACTCTCCTGTTCGTGGCACTGTACAACAGAAATTTTATAGGATTGAATGGAGAAGCTCAGAGCACGATCCATGTTTATCTAAAACTGATCCTAACAAGCAGACAGTTTTCCATGATTTTTTTCTAAAAAATGGGAGTATTGTTGGTTTTGTAGAAACTTAGTCGATATTACCAACTTTAACAGCAACGAAGAGCATGATTTTAATAATTCCAACATAAAATAATGGAGATATGTGTTTATTTGGAACGTATAATCGAGATTTTATTTCAATCACGCGTACTACAACTAACTTAAATTAATTTCTTATATTACTAAATTATTCTATTATTTGATTCTAAAAGTCGTTAGATAACCAAAGATTTAATTGATTTTGTAATATTATTTCATCAGTATACTCTGTTTAATGAAATTAAAGTAAACAGCACATAGCGGAGTGTAACACATATAATGAATTAATTTAAAATCAGTACAGGTAATTTAGTATTCAAGCGTTCAATACTCAATTGAAACATTGCAAATATGAAGAGAAGTTATGTTATTTTGTTATTTTAAACTTAGTTTATGTAAATGTTGGGAAAAAATTGAATTTTTCATTTTAAATTTTGTTTAAAATTCCATTTACATTTTAATTTCAAATACCACCATTCATTTTTTTTCATTCTACACCATTTAATTACTTTGCTTAAGTGAACGCTATGGGAATTTTATTTCTTCATTTTTTGTTTATTTTAAAGAGAAGCATTAACTTAGTTTTTATTTGATGAACAAAGATAGAATAACTTGGCCATTGTGTTTGGTGAAATTTTATAGGGGATATTTCACCGCCTAGGCGGTAGTCTCAGTAGTATATTATAGATGAAGTAAAGTCTAAAGCAAAAAGAGAATTTATGAAATTGTATGAGTTTACAAAATCTGGGAGACAGGCTGAGAGCTGCTAGATGACGTAAGATACCAGAGAGGTTAATAACTATCTGAATTAAAATACCAGGATGATTGAGACCTTCTCGGGACCGAGAGCTACCAAAGGCTGGAAAATATCGGAGGCTGGGAACTGTCGGTGGCTCAAAAACTTCAGAGTTTGAGAGCTGTAAGTGTTTTCTAGCTTCTAATTCTGAGTACAACCTGAAATAGGAAGCTCCTATAGTTCTAGACCTCCCAGAGGCCGGAATCGTTCATAATTTGAATTGCATAATTCTGCCATGGAACGGTATAAACAGATGCAATGAAGTATGAAACGCAAAGAAGAAATTTAGGAAATGTCAGGAATTACCAGGTACTTGAGGCTGAAAACTCCTAGAGACCAGAAGATACCAGAGGTTAATAGTTGTTTGAAGTCAATGACTGGGATGATTGTCACCTTTTAGGGACAAATATCCTTCTCGGGACCAACAGCTACCAAAGGCTGGAAACTACCGGGAGCTTCAGAAGCTCAGAACTCCCAGAGTTGAAGAGCTTTAAGGGAGCTTGAAAATTTCGAGTGTAACTAGAAAATCCTAAAGGTATGAATGAACCACTCAGAGTCCAGAATCTCTCATAATTTTAATTCTGCTAGAGGACGGCTGCTGTCAAATGCTGAGAACTTCTAATTGCTGAATGTCTCAGGGTTTAGGGCTTTCAAAGACAATGATCAGCCAGAGGTCTGAAGTATGTAGATTCTTGACACGATAAAAGAATCAGGTGGTTTATTGACTTACCTAAAGTTTTAATGAACCTGTATTATTTATTAACCACATCGTAACTCTGCCTGAACTTTTGGTCGGTGAGCCAAAACATCTTGTTTTTAATTTCTTTCCTTAATTTATTTAATAGATGTAGTAAAAGCAGCACACTTAAGTAGTGGTGTTAAGTACTATGAGTTTTATTGCTATCGTGCCGTTAATCAGGTGGTTTTATTGCCCCTCTGAAGGAGTGTAGAAACTTTCATTAACAGATTGTGCTTAGAGATATTACCTGTAACTTATTAGATTAATCTTGATATGTTTAATTGCTTGTACATAAATTTAATTTAACAATATGACAGGGTATTATACTTTACAACAACGGTATTTAACACCATGGTTTTATTTAAGTGTAATACAAATTAATTGTTATAAATTGTATTTTTCATCGTGATACATGAAGAAATTTAGTATTGGAAATGAAATAGATTAAATTATTCTTTAACCAATTTAAAATTAAGATTTATCACGTAAATGCATTACATAACGTTGACTAAACACGCATTTAACATTATATTATAACAGTATAGTGGTTTTTAAGTAAGAAATCGTTTGAAAAGATGTGTTTTTAGAAAAGGTGATAATTTAAAATGTGAATTTTAAATTTTATACAATAGTATTAAAGGTCAAAGTTTTAAATAATTCTTTATTTAAGATTGAATTTACTAACTAAACAAACCTTTAATTCAGGATAAATATCTGTACGAATTTATATTACATAATTCTTAGTGACATATAAATATTTCACGTCACTAACACTCATAGCAAGTGTTAGACAACAATAATGAACACCCAAAAATAAAGAGGTGTCACTTTATTCTTTTACGTGACACACATCCGTCTGTCAACCTTTTAGACTCATCCACAGAGGACTGAATAGCATGTATTAGGACGTGAGGTAAAACCATCGGTAACCGCTCTGTAATACAAGGAGTAGGTAATTTCAAAGGCAAAGGCGTTTTAATTTATTACACTAAACGTTAATAAGAAATAGAGTCCTTACCTACCCGTTTGCAAGTTTGTGTGACATGTCCACGAATCGAACCCGCGACCCCTCGGACCACAGCTGCAAACCTTTCGCTTATTCTACGGTTAAGATCGTAGTAATATTTAATTGTAGGTTACAAATCTTACCGTTCTATGTTATGAATAATGTTTATAACATTTTAAGTAAGATAGTCCATTTAACTGAACTGTAAACGTTTGTAACATAAGGTTCTCGTATCGTAGTTTATGAGTCTCTCAGACTTTGTCAGTTACTGCCGCAATAAAGAATAAACTTCCTGTTTAAATGTAAATTTTATCGATTTCAGTGTGATACTAAACCTCTCAATCTGATCAGAAACATTTCGTTATTCCAATACTATTAAGATAATCAGTTTAGAGTTATTACCGACAATTTTTAGATTAAAATGTAAATAAATCTACATCACACAATCTACATAAATAAATAATAATATGAGTTCTACAAAATTTGAGTTTTTTATTAAAATAAAGTTTATTAATAATTAAATTATATGACTCTAAGGAACTTACACATATTTTTATTAAACAATTGTAGAAAAGGTTTGTTTATTATTTCAATCCAACTTTTGTCTTTTGATTTTCCACAAAAAGGATATTTAACAATACAGAAGATGTTTTTTACTAAGATCATATTTTCTGATATAAAAAATATTATTTATATGTTACGTTTAAAACAGTAATGTAATCAAAACAACTACTGCTTATTATGAGTACATTTCATCAACTTCAAACATATTAAACGTAACGTAGTATGACCGCCCTCTTATTAGAATTTTGGTATTTTGTCCTTAATTTTAGAACATTTACCGGTTTTTTAACAAAACAATAATTTTTAGTTTTGAATGAAGAAATATAAATTTAGCAGCCCAAACCAATTAAATATATATGACTTGATGTCCACCCCATAACTTATATTGCGGTAACATCCGTTGGTCAATAAGTCTATTTTATTGCAGAGGATAGCTATTGAAATGGATAGAGATCCTTTAATGTAAACATGGGGCAACATGCCTTCACGTTTGACTGGAAGAGTATAGTACAGAGTTAACCTTCCCTTCTTCTAAGGTCGTATGGCTGAGGTAATACTTGTCATCGCTCTTAATGGGATCTTGAAAGAAGGCGGCCCCTGACTAAAGCCTTATTTCTACTCAATATCCTGTTACTACGGAAGTAGCAAAAATATTATTTTATACTTATTTGCAATTATGAGTTATCTCATTATCTTGTTTTAAGTGAAAAGAAAGTAAATAAAAATGTGTGAAGAGTCAACATTATAATTATTGGAATAAAATATTAATCCATAAGATATCATCACAATCTTTTCAATTAATCGATTTCATTTCTAGTATAATACAACGATGGATCACCTTCTTAACGTACCAGTCAGCAGCGAAGACCGGGATGTCATGCACACCTGGACAGGGCAGAGCATGATTGATGTCCCGTGTGTTGTAAAAACAACTCGTCACGTCAGCACATAGTGTTACAATGAGTATTACTTAAACTGTACTGTGTTGGAGTTTTAAATTTGTAACAAATGCAAGGATAAATACTTTTAATAAAATTGAACACAAAAAAATACAGAATTTCATATAAAACATACATTTTTGGAGGGAAGAAAAACTACGTGAATGAAAGTATTTGTGAAATTAAATCACGCCTCATATTTTGCTGTACTAGTATCTCATTTACTGAATAGTAGTGTATTGTCATTTACGAACTATAATATGCTATATTATACAGCATTGTACTTTTTGTTATATTTCAATTGTTCACAAAGAAACGGTTACAATATTCGACTTCATGCTGCTACACCATTAAAAAAATATATCAAACTACTTACATCTAAATAACTAGAACCACAGAATACTGTACCGGGCGAAACACATACCGGGGGAAGATGTCTGAGGTCGTAATAATCAATACTCGAGACTGGAAAGTTTATATAAAAGTTTAATAACAGCAAGAAACTTACCGCAATACTTTTTGGTAATATACATGAACATAAATGGTATCGGGGGGTTGGCCTAGTGCTAACAATGTTATTTAGAATATTTCCTACGAAACTTCATTGTTATTAAAACACTAAAACTTTAAATGAAGACCATGACGTTGAAAAACTTCAAAACAAAGATTTTCGCAAAATATCTTAGAGGTCAGAGCTCAAAAGTTTGTAGGTGAACCCGAAGACGAAGTGAGGAGAAACGAGAAGAATGGAGCAAAAGCTTGTAGGTGAACCCGAAGACGAAGTGAGGAGAAACGAGAAGAATGGAGCTCGAATTCAATGTCGCAGACTAAATACGTGAATTCCTTTCCGGTAGGCGATTGGTCGGCTACAAAGTTCAATAGAGTATAAATTACTACGGGTACCAATCAGGCTGTCATTTCGCCAAAGACTAAGTTCCAATAACATCGGATAAAATATTAATGGCCAGAAGTATGGGGATTAGACAAACGTGTATGCTCAACAATAAAAAGTTTCTTCCGTATTAAAAATGTAATGAGTTTACTGGAAACCTTTGTAGTTTATTGAACATTAAACATTTTGTGTATCAAATTTAAAATGTTTTCTCTTCATAAATAAAAAGGATTAGAGATGATTCAAAACAAAGATAACATGCGAAAGACATGAAAGACTGAAATACAGTTTTAATGAACTTTCCAGTAGTCGCGAGTCAGTTTTAAAGATTACATTTTATTAAGAATTCATGGTTTAATAGTAGCTTGCGTCGATTGCTGTTTTGTATACTTTTTTCTTTGAAAAATTAATAAGGCCTTGTAAACAAATTGTAATTGTACTAAATCTTTCAAACTGGTAGAAATCATTTAAGTTCAAACTTCCAACTAATACTCTAGAATGTTAAAGTGCTCGGTTAATAGTGGCATTAATAAATAAAAACATGTGCTTTTAGTGCTTTTAAATATGTGTCAAATAAGTATTTCAGTAACTACAAACTATTTCTAAGACATATTCAGAGTACTAAAATAGTATTTGTTACTGATGGTTATTTTTTCAATTTTGCTACAACGCAATATTATCTTTAATGATTTTCCAATATATTTATTCCTTATTTAACATTTAATACGTAGACTTTTCATTTAAACGAATTTAAAATCTGTGAAAAACCTTTTGCACTCTGTTGTTGGTTTAATATTTCAAATTCTTCACGGACTCCTGGTGTGCCACTCCCCAGAGCACATTTTATTATTGCTGGTGGGTTATTTATTAATTTATCTAACCAGACTCACTCCATGATCAAGTAAATTGCCTGTTTCTATTTTAATGTTCCAAAACTTTTACTAATGCGAATGTTGCTATATCACTTTCCTGTAGTTTTTCCTTGCGTTCAATTATTTAAACATATAAGAACATTGTTATATGACTATTCAACTGATTAAAACAATTAACGCGACAAATAGTAATAGATGAAACACTGCACAGATATATAAATAAAGATAAAGCTTACCTATACTGAAGAATATTTCTACCCTGAAGAGATATTAAATAAATGTAAACGTAATAGGGGAAAATATAGACTCATAGAAATATCTATAAAATAGTTAACTTTCGACTGAAATTACGTAAGGTATTACGGCTTTACCACAATTTAAATGAAAACGTATCACAACCTACTTTGAATACACAACTTAAACTAATGCCCAGATTCTCGGATTCCATTGTAGGGTCAAAAGTCATCTTTAACATCAAAGAAGGAAAATAGACCGCATACCAAGCCGCTTACATACCTTTGTGCTTTATTCTCTTGAATCAACAAAGGCCTTTGAAATGTTACGGAATCATTTCCCTAAACCAAAGTATATTCTTTATATTTAGTCTTAGTCAAGAGCAAATTTTTAACTAAATGTAAAATGAAAATATAAAATAGAGGTGAGAGGTACTGGTTACAATAATTCCCTAAAAGACATCACGTTTTTTTTCCAAAATCTCATTATTTAAAACATAAAAACTAAATTTAATTTGGAATTTCCATAAAAAGATTATGCAACATTTGGTAATCATATTTTCTACTGGTCTTGGTAAACAGGCATACATTTTGTAAGTAAAACAGTAATTAAAGCATTGGTTAGAAACTCAAAAAGTCAGACATACTTTTTACTCCTCTAAATTAAATATATTCATTAGTAAAAGACTGTATGTCTTATTTATTTCATTTTTATTTCAAAAATAATTTTAATAAAATTGTTACATCCTATAGTAGACATGAGAAAAGGTTAGCTTATTTTTAAAGTGCCCTTATAAAACAGTAGAAGTTTCAGCCTTTGAAACATATAATTGGCTTTAAATACTTTAAAAAACTACGTTAAAGATTATGCAAAAGTTGGTAATCATATTTTATACTGGTAAAAACTGAATACATTGAAACAGTCATTAATCTTGTAAGCAATACATTAGTTAAAGCATTGGTTAGAATCTCAAAAAGTTAGACCAACTATTTGTTTGTCACTTATAAAAATTATATATATTTATTAGTTAAAATACTGTATTTCTTATTTGTTTAATTTTATTTTACAAATAATTATAATAAAAGTGTTAAATGTAACCTATAGTAGACATGAGAAAAGGTTAGCTTATTTTTAAACTGCCCTTATAAAACAGTAAAAGTTTGTTGCCTATGAAACGTATGTTTGGCGTCTAATACTGTACGAAACAGCGTTCTAAAGGGTAAGATGTATTAATATAAAGCACGTTTATATTAATTTCAAGCACAAAATTACATCTCTTTTTAATCAATATAAGACTACTAAGGGAATGAGATTCTACAGGTAGTACACATAAAGTGGGTGAAGTATGAAGCAATTTAACTTTCTAGAGGATCTTAAGGGTTGAGTAACAATATGACGGTTAAAGCAAAAGACCTGTTGAAAGAGTGGAAAACTCCATTACTCGCTTTCATTAGATTTACTTGAGAAATCCGGCACACTGCACTTTCATGGAGTTGTTCTTTTTCAGGCAGCATAATTGACGAAATCTTATCGTAAGAACAGCAGATTTAAATAACCCTTTTGAATAGCTAAATGAGTTAGTTTAAATCCAAATATAAACAATTTTATAGAGATATTTTTTCTATAACTAAATGAGGTTATAAAATATCAACCAGATTGAAGGCATCTGAATCTCAGAGGATGATTGTAACTACGGCTTTTTAGTGTTTTTCAATTCAAGAGAGAGATATTGGTGGTTGCATTTTGTTTTTAGTATCCCACTTTCGCCTGTGATGCAGTAATGTATGTATGATTGCCTCTTGAATTCTCGTACTCGTGACTTGTGCTCGGGACTTGCATCGTGTGCAGTGACAACGCCTGTACTGGATTCCAAGCAGTTTTGGGGTGTGTTTGAAACCTTTTCTTTACATATTTTCTTCTTTCTGTACTTTATTTCTGTATGTATTAATAACAATTACCTGACGAAGAGGATGGATTCCAATCCTTTGATATGTAGTGTTATACTTTTTTTACAAGGCAAATGCCCGAAAATCCTGTTATTCTTTAAAACCTTCCATCGTCAAAAACAAACTTTAAACTAAGTATGTTTTGTCCTGGAATTCTTTTAGAAATACTATGGAAGTCTTTGGCATTAAAAACATTTATAAACATTAAGTAGTTATGAATAGCTGTTACATCATGGGGAACTCAGGCGATATTATATGTTACAAAATGTATAACACAACGATTCGAGGATTGAGATCTATCCTCCTCATCTGATGAGTAAATGGTACACGTTACAACAGAAAGAAATGAAAAAAGGAGAAAAACATCGGTCAAATATGCCCGAAACCTGCTTGGAGTCTTGCAGGAGAAAACGCACCCAGGCGTTGTCACTACACAGGATGCGAGCCACGAGCAGAAAAAGTTAAGGGCACGATCACAGGTCACATCAGCTTAGGCGAGGTATTGTACTATTTTGAAGAGGATATTTTTATCATACGTAACGATTGCAAATGTCCGAAATCCTATTATACTTTCAAATTTTCCATCGTCAATAACAAACTTTTAACAACGATCAGAGGAAGTTTAGAAAAATATTATACTATCCATATATTTTATACATCCTTTTAAACGTATTGATTAAAAATAGCTCACAAAATATAGAAAGACGAATGAAGTATGGAGTAATAAGGCCAGCTGTTGACCGCACAGATGTGTTTGATGGAACAAAGCCAGTAGCAACCAATAGAGACTGTCCCATTCTGTCGTGATACACACACGTGGTGTATATTGAAATCATTTTCATGAAACGGTTTAGCCAGAAATCAGTCGAATTCTGCAGCAAAGAAATAAAGTAAATTTTGTCAACGATATCATATAGATGAGCTATTGCTTTTAATATAGTAGTAATGTCCGAGTATTGGAGAGTAAAATATGTGTCGATCATAGCTTATATACATTTAGCATTATTATAATGTGTGTGTGTCTAAGAAAACTATTCTTTAGCTTCGGCATATTTGGTTAATAGAACAATATCAAGATTACCGTTTGCGGCAATGGAGATATATAATTTCAATTTAACGTTTACCAGTGAGTATGTTTACGTTTTTTTCCAAATTTTCACCTACTTTATCAAAAATTGGAACTGAAAATAGATAAACTAGAATAAAATTTGTTTTCTATTATAAAAAAAATTGAATTCAAGTCGGTATGTTAAGGCAGCAAATCATTAGCCTGAGGTCTCCAGTGATACTTCAACAACACATTTTTTATTACTTTATGATTGCTGGACTAAAAGGTCTTGTTTTTAAAATTTTTGTAAATACAACATAAATTTGTTAAACAGTTTAGGTTTCTATTGGTTTTAGTATGGTATGATTTAGTCCTTGTGTCGGAAGGTAACTGACTAATAGTCAGCCTCGTAAGAAAATTTAGGTTAAAACGGTAGCCCCTTGGTTTCCTGCAGAGTATCTTACAGAAAACCCTGAATTGCCAACACTACGAAAAACTAAATTACCACGGTAATGTATTACATAAATTGCCCTACTAATATTTTCCCACAATTTTTCATGAGTTTACCGTGTTTTAGTAAAAACTATGACGATCAAATTTTGTTACGCAATGTGACTGAAACCAGGTCGGCCAGTATGGCGAGCACTGGCTATAATCGCCCTATTCCGGTGGTGAGGACTGTAATCCTTCTAAAACTGACAAAATTTAACTGTAACCAAGGTCTGTATATATTTATAAAAATACTTAGATTATCTGTTCGTTCAATCATTTCATTGTTTTCTAAAAAAGATACAATAGGTTTATGGTAACTGAAATAAGAAATAAAAATGTTTGATTGAAATTTATCTAAATATCGTATAAAAACAGCATCGATAGTCGTTTTATACTTTGTTGTACTGACTTTTCGATCATTAGACATAGTCAAACCTAATGTTTCATTCAAAAATTCAATTAATGATAAATTTTTGTCATCTGCGAAGTTAATATTAAAGTCTCCGCTTAATATCAATGTTTAAAAATATATTCGTTGTTTTCATTATTCATTTATCTGTATAAACATATTAATATGTTTCATACTCACTTTTATACTGAAGTCAATGAATTTAAATTCAATAAATAAACAGTAATCCTTCAATTAAATAATTACAATAATAGTCAAATTAAAAATTCACTTAAATAAACAAAATCCAGTACACACAAGTTGAACTTCCCACGTGGTCAATTTAACTTTACTTATGTATTCTACACTCTAATACTTAATGTACAACGCGTCACATTTACAATTACAGATGTACTGCTACTATAACGTATTGTTGACGTGACTCACAAAATTATACTTATCCAAAAAGCGTCCAACGCGCACATAATACAGTCAGAAATAGTCGATGTATTAGTGTATACGTGTACACAGGCTACTGCGCGTGCGCTAGTCTGGCTCTCCATAGCTATAGATATACTATTATCATTAGCATATTACATTGCGTAGATTTAGTATTAGGCGTTTAATATATCATAAATAGCACAAAGTGACTAAAATAGAATAAACAAATTTTCCAAAGATTATTAACGTTTCCATGGAAACCACTTTAGCATGTCGGTGACGCGAACCGAGGATTTTACCCTCTACCAAAACGCTCAACGCGCCTAAAGAAGTTTTCACTTCAATAAGTAATTTAATATATAAAATATAACTTATATCAGTTTTTACCACGTATTCATGTAAAATTTTGTTATTAGAAGGTTATATGATGAAAAAAATTAAAATGCTTCAATTTAAGGGCAAATTCTAAATTAAGAAAAGAATTAATTTACAGCTAATATTTTGTTACATTCATCATAACATGAAAGCAGTGCTTTTGCAATCAGTAACTTTCTGTATTAACATCACGTTCTGATGCTCGACGGGACTGTTACTGTCGAATATCGTTTGGTGTTTTTGTTATTGCTTCAGTAGCTTGGAATTATTACTTCTTATGTGTATCAATGAAATTGGGAGTTATTTTTCCGTCACCCAGTGTTGCATAATATGTAGTAAATCGTATCAATTCTAATACTTAAATTATGTGTGAGTTTATAATAACATAAATAAAAATAAAACAAAATGCATACCTACATTTTAATAAAAATAGTTTGGCACTACAAAACCTAATACAAAATGACTTTGTATTTAGAATTCAAAATTTAATTAACATATTTTATATATGCCGAAACACAGTGCAACAAAATCAATGTTAAATATTATTTATGACAAATACGTTACTTTCGTAAATCGATGAAAAAGTAGTAGATGAAAAATAATCTCTTTTTTGTATTTAATAGTAAAAATTACTAAATACTTTAAAAGTTTTATAATGACAATTATATTTCTACAAATAATTAGGGATCTATATATTGATGCACCAATTGATAAATATTCATAGCATAAGTTCCTAAATATGATAAAATTGTTACAGTTAGTAACATAATTAATTGTGTAAGGGCTAGGTTCAAACAAAATCTGGAGTTATATATTACTAGAAATCAAGTTATATATTACATGAAAAGAAAATTTTCATGTACATAAGGATCAGTTTTAGATAAAAGCCAGATTTGGTTTGTTTAAAGATTTCACACAAACGTTAGAAATAAACTGGGATTTAAACTTTTTACTAATTAATATTTTTTAATATTTACCTTTATTTTGATAATAATTGTTATGTATTAAAGGTTAATGGATGAATGACAAGCACAATATAATAACTGATATCTCTTGTGATTTTTATCAAAATTAAGTTTTAGAAAATACAATTATAAACTATATAAGTTAGTGATGAGTATTGTACATATATTCCGTACACCATAAAAATATTATATGTTTTAAGTAGTGAAAATAAAATGAAAAGCGGGAAGGGTTTCTTTGGTTAAAGTTAGTTATTGACGCTGTAATATTTGAAAGAATAATATTATTTTGGACATTTTCCATCGTTATACGTTACATTACAGTGTAGAGTTATACATTTTGTAACATATAATAATGGCAGTGAATTAGGAAAGGAAGAAGAAGTAAAAGGCCAATGGTTTTTTATCATTAGTATATGTAATATGATGATTTCAATGTGGAAACAAATATGATTTAATTGACCTTATCGCTGTTATGATGCAAAGAGAGCGTTGTGGCTTATATTATTATAACATTAGTAATAACGCTATATATAAGGTGTGGTTTAACCAGCTCCTCTATTGTTAGTATACTGTGGTTCCCAATAGCTTATTATAATATGCACCTGAATTGGTATGTTTCATTAACCGCAGGTGCTGCAGAGAATATAGAGAAAAGAAAAGAAATTATTTGTTTTCATAACCTGCACCAGGCAAACAATTGATCAGAGTCCAATAAACCAAATAGAGTAGGCTTTCTATTTCCCATTAAAATCAACCGCCCATCGCATTAAAAAAAACTTTCCAGGAATACTTAATCACACTTCACTTGATTGCACGTCTCTTTATTTTCAACGTGTTTATGTTTTGTTTGTGAGTTGTACGAGCTTCAGTACTACGAGTATGGCGATTGGCGTCTAAAGTGGATGAGTATATAATTATAAGTAAACTTCATTTGCCTATTACCGTATATATTATAATTTCTATTGTGTTACTATCAATCAAATAACAGCAATGATTTTACCTGTCTGATGTTTTTTGTACTGTTTCTGGTTTTAACAAACTTTATATTATTCTACCTTAGCCCGATTCAGTATCCTGGACCTCATTCAGTGAACTGAAATAGAATATTCTAAATTTATAGAATATTCTAGATAAATATTTCTAGATAAATATTCTTAATGAAACTTTGGTAAACTATATTTAGATACAAGTTAATACTGTAAGAAAAGCAGTGAGGTGACTACTCTTTAATGACAAATTTAATCATTAATAAAAAAAATTATTAAAGAGTAAGGTATTTAATTATTCAATTTTGAGGATACATATTATCTGCTGGTACCAATAACCTCTTTTAGGTGAATTTTTTAGGTTCAATATTCCAATATTATATATGGACAACTAAATGAGATCAAGAATCATATAAAATGTAAAATTTTGTAACAGTCACTGCTGTTGTATTTAGAAAATCAATGTGTCTCAGATATGTCAGACATTTGTAATGTATGTTCTAAGCTCAAACAATAGTGACAATAACTGTATCTCTGTTATGTCCATATTGAGTGTTCACACGTCTGACATAACTGATGACTAATGTTTGCTCCATGTCAAGACCAGACTCCCACGCGTGTCTGAATATGATTGATAATTGCTTGTCCTAAGAGTTGCATTCACTAGTAATATTGAACTATCCACAGCTATATAGATATACATAAGATGTTGTTAATTGAAACATAATACTGTTAATTTTATTTATTGAGAACTACTAAATTTAAATTATTTGCTTTTGGTGTTAATTGTGTTTTAATATTTCAGAATAATATACTACACTCGTAATATTCATAATTCATAATAGTCTAGGGGCCTGGAACGAATATGGATTGTATAAGCTCACAAGTTTATTTTCTTCAAATCTATAAAAAAGTTCCACAAAAAAAATTGTTTTTCAGTTACTCTGTAATTAGTTGAAATGGGAATAAGAGGTTTTAAAAAGGCTAAACATTAAACCAGGGCTGCCCAACCTACGGTCCGCGGGCCGAATCCGGCCCGCGAGTCAGTTTTATGTGGCCCGCCTTGTTGCCAAAACAACCAAATTTGTTTACAAGCATTTGAAATATTAAATAAATACAAATTTTGAGAACCAAGCAGTCCAGCCGATTTCACGTAGAACGAGCCCTATTCATTTGGTGGAGTATGAGTGTTGAAAGAAGTAAAGTAGTTGCAGACAGATTTCACTGACTACGGTGGCGGCTGCCGGCTGGCGAATAGAGCGCGCGTAAAGCACGGCACAGCGCGCGGTGCGGCGACGTAACCCCTACCCAACTCAAGGTCACCACTCGCCACGTAATTTGTATGTCCTAGTATCCTAGTAGGATTAATTAAAATCAATGTATTAAATTTATTGGTGACTTTTTTATTGCTCCCTCAGAATTAGAGCAAACATCCAAAAGTCTGGGTTTACATTTATTTCTACTAAAAGAACCTAAAAACATAATATATTATAAACCTTTACCTAACAACTAATAAATAATAAGAAATTACAATAATCAGGAAACAAGGGCCAAATAACCTTAAAACTCATATTTTGCACAAGATTTCTGGAACAAACCCCGGGCAATACGTTTTGTTTGGGGTTCCAAATCCCCTGGGATGTTGGCCCGCCTGGCCATAAAGGCTTTACAATGTGGCCTTTGGGTAAAAAAGGTTGGGCACCTCTGCATTAAACAATAGTTTATTTCTAACGCCACTTGTTTTGCTTGAAACGCTTAAAACCAACCGTCAGATACTTTGGTAAAAGAGCGTATAAATGTTAAAGGAGCGTAATCTAACCATTTACAGATCTTGAAAGTGTTTGATTTCTTAAACTTTGACTTTGATGACAACTAGACGTAAGAGTATAGAGTTGGTTTATGTATCCAAGAAATATTGAAACTATATATGATGAGCATACACAGTTAATAAATTGCCAGTAGCGTTAAAGGTTCCTTTAACAGCAGCTACCTGTATTCCAAAATGTGACAAATGAAAGGTACGTAATGAGCTTATCCAAAAGTCACCATAAATGTCAGTGTTATTTCTCTATTGGTTATTCACACGTCTGACATAACTGATGATTAACGTTTGCTCGTGTCAATTGCAGACCCATATATGGTTAATATGATTGGTGTTTGTTAAATGATAAACAGTATATTCATTATGGTATAAAACTCAAGCATAATTATACAATATCGTGTAGCAACGTATCATAAAACACAGTAATAATAAAGCTTACAGTTAATTGTAATAACAAATATACACATCAATAAGCAACACTTCTTTAATATATTTATATTCATAAAAAATAAATCCTGAGTTTCATATACTTATGCATAACAATTTGGTTCACACTAATGTTTAAGTAGTTAGGGAATGAATACAGCATTAGTAAAATATTTAATATTTTGAAGACACCTGACACGGTTGTTCAAAAGCAAAACAGTTTTACGAGACCCCAAGGACTCATTACAATGATAAACGTACAACAATTTGGGAACTAACATAACAAAAGTACTCTGGGGTGATGGATAGTTTTAAACAATATTGTTGAATAAATTATATAAATATTTTTAATCGTTCATAAACTTTTGAGTTGTGTAATACTATACGTACATTGATAACAGAAGATTAAATAAATAACGCATTAAGTGCCAAAATTTGTTAATTATTTTATTGAGTATATCCTTGAATGAATTAAATCCCTAAATTCCTGAGTATGTTGGCACTGGGACATGTATGTGCTATGCGCCAAATTCATGAAGTAGTTAGAAAATTCAAAAGACTGTACCATGGACTATAATGTACCAAAACCCTAACCTACACTACGGGCCCAGGTCGTTTTTGTGGTTATTTTATCGTGTTTACAATTTAAATATAAGCAAGATACAACTTTTACTATGGAAAACGTATTTCGTTAAATTCTTCAAAAATATTTACCCAGATTGGGTATTTTCTAACTTGAAAAATATATCTCGTTTTTATTAACATGATTAAAAGACGAGTGAGTGTACAAATTATTTCCAATAAAATATCAGTGCAGATTCTAATTGAGCATATGATATTTCCCATCAAACAATTTAACGAATAGTGAACAATTTAAGACTATTTGAATAATATAAAGGACTACTATGTGCGTTGTGTGTATAGTTGTATGCGCTTCTTTAGTTAATTAATGTTAACATAGTTATTACATGACCTAGAGTTCATTCATTCATTTTGATTGAAGATTCCATGTGAAACAAACACAAAGAATACTGTACTAGTGAAGTAAACCACAAAGAGTACGGTTCGTGTGTGTCATCTGCAGTTCTGTATACCTGTGGCTCTAGAGTAGAGCTGACTGTATTGGTTCCATTCTAACAAGAAATGAGAATAACCGTTTTGAGTTAATTAAGCGTTGTGGGTGTATTGAAGTAAGTATCAATAACAGTATATTAAACTAAAATAGTTATTTTTATTCATTGAAGATTGGGGTGAAGTGACATACTCGTATTTAAGGATATTTTACTGTAAAATACATATGAAACGTAGCAAAAATCCATGTTTGGAACTGTACAAGGAACACATAATAAGTTAAATATTTATTATAACCTAATTGGGAACTATAATACCGGTTAAAAATAATTTTGGAAATTCTCTAACTGGGTCACGGTTTCGATTACCTTATCTGCCACAATTTTCGCAAAATAAACATGGGTAAACCATACATAACACATGGGTGAATAATTTGTTTAATATAAGTAGATTACTATAAAAACCTTTTAATCATTAAGCCCTTTCTAATGTATAAATAAAACTGTTTTTCGACTGAAAGCCAAATGAAACTGACACAATAGATTTTGCTGCCTATATTCCGTATAAGTTCTAGTGGGAGAGTTATTTTCTAAGTTAGGTTCTAAACCGGAAAGAACAATTTTCGCTTAATACACACATACTGCTAGTATTATAAAAAAAATCAATTTATATACACATCTAAATGTACAATGTCCTATTTTTGAGTACAACAAAATTCCAGTAAAAAACAATTATCAATCATGTCCAGTCAAGTGTGGGAGTCTGCAAGTGGCACTGGTAAACATTAGTCATCAATGACGTCACACTTTTGTATGACCAACAAAGACAAAGCAGTGGTACGTTACAATGCCAACCGGACAAGCTCATAACCCAGTTGTTTACATGGCTGTCATATTTGGAACAATTTGAATGTCACAACACGGCTGTTACTGTCAGATGAACATACATGGTTTATCACAATTCACTTACTCTGTATTCCTATTTAAAATATTTGATATATTTATAAATATCAAGCAACTGCTTGATTTACCATCCTATTTCATTCCTATTTTTAACTGAACCGCAACAAATTAAACGTTCTTGGTGATCAAGGAATAAAAAAATAACAGCCACAGTAGTAAAATGCTATTTTAAATGGTTTTCTATCACGTCATGTAGTATTGTTTTTAGGAATATAAGAATCTACTAAAATTATCACTAATCCCTTGTCCAAACTGTTAATCTATAAAATGTTAATCCTGTTAATCTGTAAAATTCAAACAATGAGCAACGACAAAATTCGACTTCACTGCGTATATTGTTTAAAAGAAATAAAAAATACTATTTTTGAATCGAATTTAAATTGAAATGTTATAAAACAAAATTTTCAGCGTTACTTGAGTGGTTCTTGAGGTTTGTTGCGGTTGATCCTAAGAACTATAAGATAATGGTTGTTTTAAAGTTGGTGTAATAAAAAAATGGTTTACAGAGAAGTGGGTTGGTTCATTCCTAGTATGTTTTAAAGCACTTATCTACTATGTCTTGTTAAGCCAAGGTAAGAGTACGCCACACCACGTGTTGTAATTGAGTGTTACTATGTCATAGCCACACATGTTACTGAGTCATGTTAAATTACCATATAATTTTACTCAGAAATTTTACATGATCTACATATACAATATTACCTCCCTCTTCATTTATTTCTTCTCTGGTTTACTCGTTGCCATCACGGTTCCGCATAAGACTAATGTAAAAATGTTCAATAACGCCCAGCCAAGTCCCATGAGTTGTCAACCAAACTTGATCTTGCCTAAATATAAATGAAGCTTCATACAAAATGTTAAGTCTCATATACCAGTTCTTTCTCTATCGTAACAATAGGTAGACAGGTGGGCAGACATAAATGAAATTTGTATAGTCCCTCTAGTGATAGCGAAAATAGCGAAACGGATAACGAAATTTGCCCATGAAGATTTATGGAGTTATCGAACAATTAAACAACAATAAGCTTATATGAACAAATAAACCATTTCATCTCTGTCATATATTCTATTAAAACACGTATGGCTAGTTAATACCCTTATTGAAGACAAACATTGTAATAAGCTGTTCACTGGGGACCACAGTACAATCACAGACCAATCGAACCGCACGCGTACCTCCATTGTTATTATTAACGTAATGATAATACAAGTTACCGCGATCTCTGGGTAACCACCACAACAACCATAACTTAAATTATACCGGATTTGTTTGTTTAATTACCCGATTAATTAATTTGTAAGTAGTTAATTATAGTTTTCCCTTTTACTTTCTCCTTTGAACAGTGATTGGAAAATATTGTTGCATTAAAGAGATTAATTTACTTTTTAAATTTAACTCCTGTATTTTCTACTTTCACAAGTATATGTTTGCGATTTTTTTAATATTATTATTAAAGTATATATATTTTGTTAAAATCCATGTTGTCTGCACTGAAAATTCATACGATTTTCATTCGTTTCATTATTTATAGCTATATTTTAAAGAGGAAAATAATGTATATTTTAATATCCAATTAAAAGCAAGGTAAATTGCTATTGAATCCTTTATTGCAAATCATAGGCATTACTTGAATTTTATTAAATTTAGCATGTAATTTTGATTGGTAAATATAATTAAACATAAAGATATACAAACTTTTCTCTAGGGTAGACCTTTCTAACCATTTTAGTTCTACATTCTGTAATATTTAAATTGGGTAGTTTTTTTACAAAATTCCAATTTTGTATTTGGTTAGTGTTTGAAAAGTATAGTATTTAACCTAATTTAAAAATATTAAAATGTTTGTTTTAAGGTAAATAAATATCTGCAAAAGAAATTCTAAACATTTTTAATAAATGTGACATTTAACTGTTAACGCTTAAGAACACTACTCAAGTAAATCATCAACATCTGATTTATACAAATCCATAATTTTAACTGTATCTTAGAGAAAAAGTAAAATAAAATATATTTAGTAAGATGACAAACTCGAAGTAGAGAACTGGCCTTTCCGAAAGTGCAATACTAATTTAGTAGAATCTTGGGAATATGATTGTGTACAGAATATAAGGCTTGCTCATTTTAGAGCGAACTTGCTTCTGGAACTGATGCAGACACCTCATCATACTACTCGAAGATTTGGATTTCCTACATTGACCGTAACTATGGAAATAATGGTTATAAGAAGCTATTTTTTAAAAAAAATCTAAGCTTATTTGATTTTTGATCACGAATATTAATATACCTAACTATTTCCTTAACAAGTTTTGGCTAGCTAATTTTCTTCTCTGCTTTTCTTGTCAAGCCTGCAATCAAAGACCGAGACACTGAAGAGGTAGCCGACCTTCTTATTGTTAAGTTGATATTTATTAAATTAACAAGCGGTTGCTGCCTTTAAACAACAAGATAATAGTCATGACTCACAGCTTTTTACGAATTAAATTACTTATTAACCGTAATACAACCATTTAAATCTAAGAGTAATAAAGAGTAACTCATAGTACGCACTTACTTTGTACAGTGTTGTAAGTAATGTCTTACCAATTTTGCTACTTAAAAATCAATAATCAAATCTAAGGAAACCGTTTTCTCGTATATTCCTTAATATATACATCTAAATAAATATAGTTACCTTATTCTTGTGTTATAGTTTGCTATCACAACTTCACATATAATTTGCATGTGACCAGTGAATGTATAACCACCTTCCTGTTCAACATTGGGAGTTATGAATAAATATTTCTATTTTATGTGTTCTGTGTGAGATAAGAAGAGATAATGCCAAGTTTCTAAACCATTAACAAGTAGCCCTACGTCGACTGGTATTCGACAACGCCACCTGGCACCATAACGTGATATGAACACAGAAGTGCGCTGCTGATATTCCCTACAATTTATTTAGGGTGTAAAGAGTGAGAAGTTTTATTGTGAGAAATTTAGAACCATTTCGTCTCTAAATTCCTTCTTGTCTGTGCAAATAGTAATTGTTCTGCAGAACTGTAATTGAATACGAAGAGGATATTTGTATTTTTTTCCTATTTAAAGTGTATAATTTCTAAATCTAAACTTCTAAAAATTCAGAATTCGCATTCCTCGCACCTTCACGTTTTCAGTGTATCTTAATTGATATCTAAACCACTGACATAATATTACTCACTTCTACTACCGTACTAGTGATTGATTATTGATTTGTCTGTTGAGCAATCGGACAGAATGCTGCGTGCTCATCGTTTACTGTATTAGATTTATTTTTCATCTCAGACATTGTGAAAACGTTCACACTTTTTTCACGATTTATGACTCATAATACATCAATTACTATGCCAATTCCATACAACTTCTATTCTACACTGAATTACCAAATCTAAAAGTCCTATTTGTCTGTCTGACCATTTCAATTTCCTCTCGGAAATTCAGTAAACTACATACAAAAAGGGGAGCCATTTTACTATAAATTCCCATTCATAGATCAACAGTTTTTATTAAGTCTTTTACTGTTCATACTTACCGTCTTTGGAACGCTCTTCCTGGTGATATTAGAATTACTGAGGGGTGTGCGTGCTTATGAGCGAGGGTCAAGTATTTGTAACGGGGAGTCTGTGAGGGTGTCGGGCGGTGGTGCTTGCTGCGTGTATGAGGTCAGAGAGTCTGTATGTGAAGAATTGAGGGTGTTTTTAATTTTTCTCTCTCGTTGGCATTGATAAATGTATTCTTTTTTTTAGAATTATATCAATATGTTTGCCAATACATTTTATATAAATTATCAAATTTTTGTTTACATTTTATTATAAGCATGATATAATAAAATTTTACTTTTGTTTTCAATACTTGTAAATTTGATACGAGTAGCAGTGGGGGCTTAAGAGAATTAACTGAGCCTCTTTCATAAAGGCATTTTTCATTTAATTTAAAACTTTCATCATTAACAAGAATAAAGAAGTAATCTTGACTGCCGTAATAAAGCGTATATTCTGAAACCAAGAAGTTTATATGACTGTGGTAATTCGTGGCAATCACATTAAGGTTGTTGAACTTCAAAATATATTTTAATTCACTTTATAAAAGTGAATCAATTGGAAATATTTCTTAATCAATTCGCTCCTAATTGTTTATTAAATACACCAAAAGATATGAAATACAACCTTTTAATTATTTATTTAAACCACATTTTTTATGTTTTTAAAAGATCGGAATTTTAAGGATAAATGATTGTTTTGAGCATTTTCCATCGTTACGTCTCACAAAAACAGAAATGCTATGTTCCAAGACGTACAATCTGAACTCTTCCTCAAGTAGATAACTAACATAACGGGTAATAGGCAAAATAGATTAAAATGAACAAATCATGTATTTAAGAGCTACGAATATTCAATAGTTTTTACAATTTAAATGTTCGAACCTTAAGGGCCATATTATCTTTCCGCCATAGAAATTATGTTCGATCGTTCACCAGTTTTAAGACCTTGTTTTTTGTTGTATTGTCTTGGAGATTTCTCTTTTAAAGATATAATTATGATCTATCTAAACACTTTTTAGGTTTTGGTGAATTTTATTGCTAAATTTAAATAAACATTTCAAACTTTGATGTCTTTTAATGTTTAGATATTTAAAATGTATTAACTTGCATAAAACACTACACATGGTTTGCATGCGTATTGATCATATAATTAAAATCATTCATCTTGTTTGATTACATAACACAAAACGGTTTTAAAAGGGTTTATGTTTTAAAATGTTTTTATGTGGTTCAAATACGGGTTCTTTTCACTAGAGCAGGCTTTATAATCTGGACAATACTAGTAATCTCAAATGTTATGCATCTTGTCGAGTACGATTCCCAAAATTTAGGCCGTTGCCTATTTTTATCAGGTAATACGAAGAACGTGGCCAATCACATGCATTTCTGGTAGTAGAACAGTGCCTGTCACATCCGAAAGCTACTGACGTCTCCAACACAAGAGCGTGATGCTAATAATGCCTAATAGTCTTTTTCAGGCGCAGATCTTCACAACTGATCTAACTCTGTTACTTTAGTTGCATAGTGTACAGACGTGAATTATGCTATACTGTAACATTTTTACTTCTTTATAATCTCAATGTAAAAACTGATAAAATAAAAAAATATATTTGATGTAATGAGTTGTAGATGTAATATGTAAAACAATAAAATCTTTGTATTTCGTTTTTGTTTTTCTTTAACACGTTTAGAGAACATCACGTCACTTGCAGCGTAACAAGCTTCACTGAAGTTGCATCCAGATTGCCAGTTATGGCTCATTCAATCTTGGGGTGCACCTGTGAACTGGCAGACAATCGTACAGATAAGTAAATGTTTACATCTCCCTGAATATAAAGAGAAATTGTGCTTGCCTACTAAATGATAGAATTAGTGACGTTCAGCCAAATCTCATGGATGGACATTCACAACTACTGAAACTCATTCTTGTGCATGTAGAAATAACATTTCCAGTAAAGAAATTATGTATTTTTCGAGATATCTTACAAAAAGTTCGGCTATGTGCGTTACTATGTCACATGTTATGTGATTATACTCAGTTTGTTTATAAATTTATTATATCTGTTAATTTATCATTAGCATCATGAAATTCATAATACAACTTTTCGCTAACGCTCAGAAAAATGTTGAGTGACATACAACATCATGAACCTCGACGTTTCCTTTACAGAAATAAAGCTTTATACATAATTTCATAAGTCTTTTGATTAGTTGTTCTGGAAACAACATGCGGGAATACAGACAGACAGACGGAAAAGTCATTTTTGACATTTTTAAATTGAATAATATTTATATACTGGCCCACAAATATACAATGATTGTCTTCGTTAATGCTCAAATCATTGCATTAAATATTAATATGTTTGCGAGTTTTTAATTCTCTTTTACTATAGTTGCTACTGTATTATAAACACATCAAAGCTCCGTTGGACTATTCTTGTAATTCTAATGATTTTGTATTAGACTTTCTCTTAGTTTCTATATATATAAAATGCATTACGTCCTTTTAAATTAAATGAATTTAATTGTTAAATGCTTGTTTTCAGAAAGGTTTTCGCATGTTAAGAATTCATTTTTTAAATATAAGTTCGATATAAAAGTAGAACAACTTATTTAGTATTCTAAAGCAATACGACACTAGTTCAGCCAGTTTTCCCTCTGGCAGTAAATTAATAAATGAAAGGACACGTACTCCACGTGCTCCTTTAATAAAAGCTTTTATATGCTATTAACAGACATATTTTATAAAATTTATATACAAATTTACTTTGAATAAATCATTTTAGTGTTGCCAGTTACCAAAGTTAGGATGAATAGCTGTAATAAAATAGTGAAGGTACAAATAAACTTAAAATTATTTGTGGCTTCTACCATGATAACTGAACTCTAAGCCTATAAGAATTTGATTATTAATTTGGGTTTCTTAAACAATGGTTGATCTGATTATTTGGTGTTCTAAACGCTTTTTAAGTTGAGTTTTGTTTCCTACACTGACTGAGATGGTTCTCAGAGTGAGAACAAATTCTCAAATTCAATTTGAGATCACTGAAACACAGTGGCAACTAAAATTCGGTACCTACCTGTGTCTGAAGATACGAAACAATGTCAAAACAACCATCCACTAGCGAGTCATCTGACCCGTATATTACAAGCGCTCATTACATAGTGACGATGTCAACCGATATCCTCACTCTGAGTGCAGATGTAGGACATCCATGTACGGTCGAGACCATACCTCTACTAGTAAACGCGTTCACCATGTTTAAATATTGTTTATTTTCTAATATAAATCGAGGTAAAATATTCGATTTGAATTTAATTAATATTCTCTCCACAGTAACATAGAACAAATCAATCTGTCATGTTTTATGTTTATAGTTTATATTAACTTATACTTTATGTATTATTGCAGTGAAAGGAAAATAATATTAGATTGAAAAGTATTGTAGCTCCTCCCTAGCATACCAAACCTTTACTATTTAAACACTAATGTGAACAAAAAATTTAATGTATTATGTGGCACAATATTTCGAAAAACATCATCTGTATAATTTTTCCTGAAACTTCATTTATAAATAGACAAGGGTTAGTTCTATGATTGTTGTCCAACCGCCTCGAGTGGAACGATGTATATCTATCCACAGAATATCTCGAGAATTAAATGATGTAGAGACTTGTAAGTTTACATGGTTGCTCAGCGCAACCCATTACGCGCCACGTGGTATGTAATAATATTAATATACCATGTAATAATATTTGATTGCTTGAATGGATCGATTTCTTAACAGTAATGTTGTACGATTTAGTATTTCACACAGTTGCGAGTGGGTTGGATACAAAAGATTATCTTATTTGTGTATTCCTATTCTGTTCTAACGGAAGAGAAATTAAGATTCAACAATTGTCCATAATATGTATGGAAATGGAAACGCATAAAATGCCAAAATTTACTTAGACACTTCCTTTGATATTTTTTTAAATAAATGGAAGAGCAAATAATAATAATATTATTTGTATTTATTCCCCTAAATATAATTATTACTTTTTGTTATCATTGGCAGCAATAACGACCATATCAAAGTACGATTTAATTGTCATAAAGCCATATGTGGAAAATTCATGAAATGTTACATCTTATTCCTAATGTAGGGATTTTACTATATTTTAATTTACCATCGCAGCATATCCCAAATGCGTTGTGCAAATCTCGTTTTGTTATAAACCAATTTTCGATGCAAATAACAGAAATTAATACTAATCTGATACAGATTAAGAAACATATTCTACTCAGTTACGAGTCGGTAGGTAACATAAGATGATCTTATTTGCCTCTTTGTTCTAAGAGAAGGAAAATGAAGCGTAAAAACGGTACATAAATTGTATGGAAATGGAAGCGCATAAAATGTGAATGTTTACTAACACAATATTTTGTTTTGCTATAACTTTTGATAAATGGAGTAAAAAACGAAAGGTTATTTAGGTTAAAACCACACTTTAGGTTTTATTCGCCTAAATCTAAGTATTAGTTTTTACCATCACTGGTAGCAAAAACGACCAGATCAAAAGACGACTTAATTTTCATTGAGCAAAAGTGTGAATATATTATTAAATTTTGCATCTTATTCTTAATTTTGGGATTTTTATGTATTTTAATTGACTATCGTAGTATTTTCAAAATATTTTGTTTACAAATGATAGGAAGTAATAATAATCTGATACAGTTATGAATTTGTTTCGATCTTAAACTCTTATGGTACTCACTGCAGTAGGGTTTCGTCTAATTCTACATCAATTACTAAGTTATTGATTCCCTACCAATTTTAATGTTGTTGTTTACAGAGGCGTGCAATAAAACCTGTCGACTAGGTATCTATGGGTGAGTTTTTATATTGTCCAAATAATAGGCCACCGTAAATGCGGATACAGGTTTGGCGTAAGTCTAACCTTGTTGTTGTGTCATTCCATAGTTTTGTATGCCTTTTTAAAACCTTAATGGGCTTATCTAAATATTACATTAAGAATTGCTTACCATCAGCGGCGTTCCACACTCCATGTGTATTTCATGGAGTGCATGTTTTGCCATGGCTGATCTTCATGCACTTCAAACTGGACACTCTTTTTCAAATGCAAAATTATTAAAAGATGTACAAAATAAAAAATTCCTTGATGCATATGAAACAATTTTTATAAAAAAGAACCAAAATAATCTGGTAAACAACGAACCTGGACCTTTTCAAAATTCACCGTTACTTTATTTGATTTAACTAAATATAAACTTTATTTTTATATATACATATAACATACTGTGCTGTCATAGAATATTACCTCTTTGCATTTTTAATGACTTATGTTTTTTTTAGTACAAAATTGTTTATGTTACTATTGTTATTATTACTTTCATTCAGTTGTGTGAGTCCGAAGATGTACTCATTGAGTACGAAAGGCCTCACAGAAATAAAAAACTTTATGTTATTGGAGAGTTTGTTTGAATTAATATATCATTTCCAATAAGGCAAGAGCTTCAAGAATGTATTTAATTTATAGTTTTTAGTTTTTAAATTATATTTAACTTCACTACATTTACCTAATTTTACTGAATCTGTCGCATGCCAATGTTATTTTATTTTTCGTCCCCATTCAATTTCAAAGCAAAAGACATGGGTCTAACGATCTAACTTTGTCATACATGAAGATCTAATGACTGTCTCTTTATTAATTAAGTAATAATAAGTTTGTAACTTTGACTTTGAACATCATAGTTCACTAAGTAATATTTATTTTCAAACAACCTTTCAAAATATGAAAAGTAAAGGCACACTAATTCAATCACTGTGTTGTCATATACTTAATGCGCCACGATATCGAAAACGAAATCCTTAATATTAATAAATAAAATTTAAGGTTGTAAATGTAATGTAAATCTCCACAAGGTACGTTATGAAACGAACATAAATCATATTTCCTTCCAAACTACTATCCATTTTTATTTCAAACATATTTTGCTGTCAATATGTCCAAAATAAGAGAACATTATGTTAGAACACAAGTTATAAATGTCAATTCCTATGAGAAATAAAACCAAGGATAGGAGATAAGCTCAGTAGGCGATGTTATAAAAAGAGTGGTCATGACAAGGGGTTGACACAAGTAACAGAACTTTTTTCGGACATTTGCCATCGCTCAGTGATACAAAGAATCCGTAGCACTACTTCTCGAGACTACATACACATGATGTAATTCGGACTACATCAGTCGATTTGCATACCCTACTTGGGCGTGTCACAACTCTCTTATATGATTTGTTTATTTTAACCTAGATAGTAGTTATGGGTTAGGTTAGTTATTCGCGTGAAGAAGAGGTCAGATTGCAGATCTCGAAACGTAGTGTTACTGATATACTGTAACACTCAATGATGGAAAATTTCCGGAGAAAGTCCTGTTTCATTCTCAACCCTTCCATATCGTCAAAAACAAACTTCAAACAATGGAGTTGGATAAATTTTTAAAACTGGATCTCATGTATTGATTCGATGAGAAATTGCCCTTATAATTACCTTATTTAATTAGAAAAATATGTAAATTAAAATACGCCCGAGGTCTTACCAACTTTAAAGGATTTCTTTGAAGATTATCAGGATAATGTGTAAAAATATTCCGAAAATTCAAATGTTTTAACACTAACCCTCATAAATCCTTTTCCTAAAATATTATTTTTTAAGATAATGATATAAAGAAAAATAATCTTGAATTAAATGTTTCGTTACAATTGGATAAAATACGTTGTTATGTTGACAGAAGTGCTTCATAGGCACGCTTTCGTTCACATATTCATACATTTTTTTGAACTATACAAACTAGTTCTAATTTCTAAATGATTTTTTGGAAATTGACGTATGCACTCAGATATCATGTTTTTTATACTTTTGTATAATGGGAGTTGGAAACGAGCAACTCATTATTGCAAAACCAAACATAAAAACACACTCATATCACTCACTACCTATCAGAAAAAACATGTTCGAGATTTGAAACAAAAGTTTTTCAGTATTGATGAAATAAAAAGACTACTGAGCGATTTAAACATAAATTACACTACAATATAAAATAAATTTGTTTATTATAGTGTTTTTAATATATTTTAAACTCTGTGAAATGACTTGCATAACGGCATATACAGTAAATACCAAACATATATTTCAATGAGTTATCATATTATTTTAATAAAACTATATGTTATTTTGTTAAAAACGCGAAATTTATATTATATTGCTTTCTTAAAAGTTACTTATTCCGCTTTGCGGTTAGTAGTTCACCCAAAAACGTAATATTTCAGTAATAGCTTATGTAAAGAAAATACTATAATTGACGATCTGCAAAGGAAGTAGATAGCAGTACTAGGCTTGGAAAGGTTATCGGCAAATAAACCGTTGCATATACTTTTAATTACAGGTTGTGCAAATTTTACACATATTTTTACTTTTCATGTCCAAATTTATAACATAATTGATATGGATATTGCGTTTTAATTTAAATTAATACGCATTACATATTATTTTCACACATAATAGCAATATAAAATATACCCTACTTAACTCATTTAAATAAAAATTTTCTCTCTAATTAAAGGAAATGACCTGGGAACATAAATATGTTAACGATGAAAACTAAACATAACTGTTAATCAATCGTTACTGTATTTGGTATTGGTTTCTGTATCAAGACGTTTCAAATAGATTAGTAGATTTATTTAAGTTTAATTAAACTGCAACTAAAAAAAAAATAAAACGTGACTGAAGTAGAGTAGTAGCCTCATGACCTACCCGTGACAGGCCTTTCACAAAACACGTACTTCTGAAACAATAATCTTGATAAACAATGAGGCGTGCCTTTCATTGATCTCTTGTTTTCTGCAATAACGTTGCTTGAGTTAAAAGTGTTATCTCGTTTAAGATATATATTGGATTAGATATGTTGTTATTTGTGGAAGTTATATTTAGCCTGATAAGTTATTGTAATGTCATGACCTGTCCTTGATAGTCCTTTTCATTACAAAGCACGTACCTCTGCAACAATAAATCTTGCTAAACAATGAGGCATGCCCTTCAGTAATCCCCTTGGTCTTCTAGAATAAGATTTATAGGAAAAGATGCGATATACAAGGAATGGTCTACCGCGATGTTAATGTTACATTACTTGTATAAAATATAAATATTCGATGTAAACTTGGCTAAGCGTTAGAGATGCCTATTTATTATTCGACAGACTTTAAAAATGCCACTTCTTTCTGTCTCTCTTCACATTTACTCAAATCTAATTATTTTGTAGACTTTAAATTTTGCAAAAAGCTTCAATTATATGAAGTCAATATGAAGGTCAATAAAGGTGCTTGTCAATCCTTGGGGTATGGCTGTTGTAACGTTAGTGAAGTTTTATACAATGTTTTTATGGTTACCCATTTCTGGCCCAAAGAAATGCGATATACTTAAATTTTTGCATGCAAATTCAACCTTTACGAAGCCTGTTACGCCACAAGTTGTGTTCCTTAATCCTATATTTTACATATTATAGAATTATATGTTCTAATAAATATGAAACATAGTTTAAGTAAAGATTGATTCCTCCGAGTATCAAAGTCACATCTCCCACTCCCCGGCGAGTATGCGACCACTACACCACATAGTTCTTACTTTTTGTGAATGGTATATTTTTTGTTATTAACCTTCAATTCTGTAAAGACCAGTCAAACTATATTATGGTACATATCTGTCCATGAGACCTAACTGAGCGTTAGTGATGCTTATCAATCAGTAAAATAACTCAATGTCCAATGAAATTTCATTTGAATAAAGGAAAAAATTAGTTCAATGATGATGCGTTCTTCGTGGAATTTGGCTGAACGATAGCAAAGTTTATCACTGAAATATGGATGAAAATATATCTCTACACAGGCAAGATCGATGTAACTTTGGCAGGTGTCTCTCATCTGACCAGGATGCCTTTAATGGGCTGCGTATTACCTTCAATCGGAGTTGATTTCTCCTGTCTGGACTTTTTTAGGTTTTTGTGGAGCATGACTCCAGTTTTTTAAGAGGCAGTCCATTGCCGTGAGTTTAAGGTTTTAAGTACATGTTTATGGATAATATTATTACACCTTAGGAAGAGGATAGACAGACAGACGGACAAAGCCACGATTTTCAGAAGGCCATGTTGAGTCCTTAATGATAAGAACTCGGATTTAAACGTCATTTAAAACGTCGGATTTAAAGACATCGTCATTAAACGCTCCTTCCAATAATCCTGTAACCTCATAGAGCATAAACTAAAAAGACAGAGATTACTAAATTTTTAAAACAATAAATTTTAAAAATAGACAGTTCACACGCTATAAAAGCATGGACTGGATTAGACTATTTGTTATCTTAGAATGGAGACACGAGTAAGTTACATAATCGTATAAATTTTACGAATTACTTAATTCTTATTAGTCACTCACAACCGCAATTCAGACATTGATATTCGATATATGAATCGAATTGATAGTTATTTCCACATATCGTAAAGCAATTACAGTTGTATTGGTTCTCCAATATTAGTATCAATGTTACCAGAATGGAATGTTTTTGTCCAACAATCTAATTACTATTAAAAACCGATATTGCCCACACAGGGATTGGCTTGGCTTAGTTACAGTAATAAATTACTTCCCAAAATCAGAGCTACTGATGTTTATAATTACATGAACCGTGTAATTCCTCTATAATAATTAACTGTTTTCTTCTAAATTATTTACTAAAAATGAAAATATGACGTTTTTCAATTGAATGTATGCAGTTACGAAACAATTAACTACCATTTTAAGACGACGACGTAGTTAATCACGATCTGTGAGGAGAATATATACAAATATAAAGGATTAGTCTTGGTAGCAGCTTAGGTCAATTTTATTCGTATATACTGATATATAAGTACAATTAACTTCTGAATTAATTGTCTTTTATATTTTTAACAATTATTTAAGAGTGTAGATACTTCTTTTTTTAACTTCTAAACTTAATTTAACTGAACTAGAAACCGGTAAATTAATCTTACTTAATCATTTTTTATCGACGAGGATTTAGCCACTATTGATTCTGTATAATGCTACCATTACAACAACTCTTGAAATAACCTGTTACACTGTAATTATACTTACATCACTCATTATAGTGTATTACTTTTCATAATGGCGGAAAATATCAATTTCTATAGATGGGAAGAAAATCGCATTAACTTAAACCAAGAATTACTTTTTGAGGTGAGTAAAATTGTCTTATTTTATACACACGACAGTTCACTTGGTATGCGGTTGTCTGAGATTGGGACATTATTTTCGTTTTCCTATGGCGTGATAATCGGCTTTGTTTGCGATAATTTTTAACACAACTCTTTAAGAATTTTTCAAGAAGGCAGAAAAAGGAGGACATCTTCACTCTTTAGTTATAAGCATTTAAAGTCGGAAATTTAAGGAATGTTATTATCAGTCGCTAATAAATACTGCTGAAGATAAAAATGTAAAACTTCCTAGTATTTAAATGGGTTATACCTTCATATAGTAACATAGATTTTAAAAATCTTGTATGAAATAAGTTTATTATTTTTAACAAGAAAAAAGTAAAAAAAAAACATAATTATTGATATACTTGTTCTTATTTTTACAATACTTTTTATAAATAAAATTATGTCATTCTCTCAAGTCACCTTTATATAAGGATTACTTTCAAAACCAGATCTCAATTGTACATTAAGTGTTATTAACAGGGCTGTCCAACGCAGTCATAATTTCGATATATGGAAGAAAACGACTACTCAGATATGTGTACTATAAAGACGGCTAAGTATCGAGACGTGGTTCCGAGTACTGTTGTGTCATCACGAGTCACTGAAACTGTTGGTCTTAGAAGTAACAACCCTCTAGAGACTCGCCAATGATATAGAGAGTAGCTGTTTGCTTCAGCAGAACACGTAATATCGTCAATGGTCTTACATTGGATAATATATGAAGACTCTCTAAGAAATATTCGACTAAGTTTGTGGTAAAGTTAAACTTAGTGTACCCATCTTATTCCTCTGTCTTATATATTCGCCTTTAACATGTTCCTTAATTTTTTTCGGTTTTAGGACTGGTACTTTTCGTGCTTAAAATGCATGCTATACACGACATACCAGAACAAAAGATAAAGCGGTGTCTATAAAGTGAAAATAAATTGTATTATTTTTGAAGATATAGAAAATAGTCATGCAGTTTGACTGATTTACCGATTCTTGTACTATAAATGTAGAGATTTTAAACTCGTAAAAATATATATATTAAGAAATTATAATTATAGCCAGCGTTTCTGATTTAAATGAAAAAATGTTACAATTTTATTGAATCCCTTGGACTGAAATATTATATTAATTTACAAATAATGCTTGTATATGCCGAATATTTTTATATTACACTTATTTTACAAACCAAATAGTTTTATTTACATTTGGGAAAAAAGGGTGCTCCGATTATGAAAACCAGTTATGCCAAACAATAGCTTTAGCTCTAGTTGTCTTAAATTCATATGTATTTAATCAAATATAAATATATGAAATCTTTTAGTTAATTTAGTGGATTATGAATTCGTTGTAAAATTAATTCTTACCACATACAATGTACAACATCACACCACGTTTCGCCTAAACTTGTTTCGCTAAGGGAAAATGCAAAATTTGAACTTTATAGTACATGTGTCACATGGTAAAATGTACTATGATTGAATCCGGTTCATTAAAAATGTATTTATTCTATAATTTTTTCGTTGCCATCAAGACCAATCTTTCCCCCAAGACCGATGGAAAAACGTTTACTAACGCTCAGCTAAATCCAATGGAGTGAAACCCCCCCATCATTAAACTGAATGTTATCTATGTTTATCTATGAACCATTCAGTTTAATGATGGGGGGGTTTCACTCCATTGGGTTTAGCTAATATCCATGTGGATATCAATGTTGATATCCATGTGGATATCCATGTTGATATCCATGTGGCTATAAGGCCTCATGCAAACTTTCGAGTTTGTAGGTCAGTTTGTTCTCGACATATCGATTGGACACACGGAGAGAAATGACATTTTTCCAGTCCCTGGAGTGCTATGCTTAAGCATAACAAACTCAATGTGGCTATTCATATACAGTTGGAAGCACTCTATTTCAATGTGGCTATCCATAAACAGTTTGAATTACTCTATTTCAATGAAATTCCATAATACTGATTGAGCTTATATTGGTTAAATACAATGACAGAGAATACATACTTTCATATTTTATTTTATTAAAAGACACATTCACCATAAACTAGTAAAATGACACTAAGTTTTGCCTCATAATGAAAATGATACAATCATGAGTAACTAGAAAAAAACATATTTCCAGTTGTTTTCGCATTGCAATATTCCAATCAAAGGTGTATCACAATATTATACACTATTAGCTTTAACTGACAAAATGTTATTCCAATTACAATTGTGATTGTATTACTGTTATTAGTAAGTTAAAACTAATTGTTACTACGTAGCGTGTCTGGAATTCACATAAACGTTTTAGCAGAGAAAATATTATTTTGTAATTCAACTGGTTTTGCTCTAACTAAGAACTTTTGTTCTAGTAACATTTTTTGTTTCATAATTTCTAAAATAGTTAATGGTGTTTCTCGAATTCTAGAAAAAATATCCCAGCAATGAAAATGTTTATTTCAAACCCGTCTTTAAAATGCAATATTTTTTCTGAAGCACTGGCTCAGTCGGAAAAAACCGTATAAGACAACGTTAATAAGCTTTGTTCCTAGGATTTAGTATTTATAAGTTATGAAATATTATCGAGAAATATTAAGTTATTGCTAATATTAAATCCTATTCATACTTTATAACATTTCCGAAATATTTATATCAGTTATTTTTACAATAAAAGTGTGTCAATGTCAGTAGCTCAAGACACGAACAACTTCGTTTAAGTACTGTGAGCAGGATTATCCAAGTAAATGTGATAAAAGCGCCGAACAGTTTTCCACTCTTTCAACAGTCAATTTGCATTAACCGTCATATTGGTATTCAACGGTTATGACCCTCATGAAAACGAAACTGCTAGATACTTCACCCACTTTATACGTAGTTCATGGTACCTCAGTTTGATTTCATAAACTCTAGATTCTATTTTTTAATAAGCGGATATAATCACTGATGAAAAAGTAAAGTAAAGAGCTATCGATTACCCATAGTTTAAAACTATTTTATGCTTTGAAATAAGTCAAATGCTATATCAGAAGCCGAGATAGGTAAAATATTTAGTACTTATGAATAGAGGCACTCAATTTATGTTTTCATTATTGAGTATAGCTTTCAGTCAGGACACTCTAAAGTGGAATGTTTGGCTTATTCATCTTCATGTATTCACTAAACGTTTTACACGTTCTTTGATGTAAGAGCTACTCTGAAGTATTAGATATACATAGGTGATATATTTGGTGTAGTTCAGCACCTTTGATGTGAATTCATCCATATTTTCTTTTGAAACCACTTAAACACTATCTACGCTAATATTTTTGTAAATCAATTCAAGTGAAGTAATGTAACGCGTATTTATGCTCCGACATTTTTGAACGTAACATGTATACACGCAGATAGATATAATAGAGGTAGTTAGCACCTTCACTCCGGATATAAGCGGAGTGAGATCTACTAATATCATTGAGATTTTCCACCATAAGGTGTGTGGCATAGTCAACGTGTTAATATACAATAATGATGATATTTATAAGAACTCTAGATTCTACGAATTTAATAGCGTAATTGATGTAAAATGGAGTATCGTTGAAGGAGTCTCCTCTCCTACAGGTTACCGAAAGACAACATTTAGTTGTTGATTGCTACCCTCCACATCCATACGACAACAAACGAAAAAATTTAGCTACAAATTTAAACACTTACAGAAATATGTATCATCAAGCAAGGAAAACGTCGATGGTCGTATTATACAAACTTTAAAAAGACAAACCTTAGAACTAAATACTAAACTATTATAAATGTTTATGGAAATCTCAAAATGTTGAGGTTATACATGAATTTACGGTTTTAAAATAATTTAAACACTTCTTATTTATATGTATTTAATTAATAATGTTCTCTGTAGAACCAACAAAAACAGCGAAAGTTAATGTTTTAGCCAAACAATAGTTTTAAATACATTTTATAAGTACGTAATTTAGGGTAGGGGTGGCGTATGAAAAACAATCAATTATACAGCAATTGGTTGAGATAGTGAATTGATGTTATGTATCATATACATATAAAGTGAAATGCGGAGATGTAGCAATGGTTTAAGTCTCCACAAGAGAATACATAATGTGTAAATCAATACCATACATTAATATCGGGTTTAGCCAATTTGCTAATTAACAATTCAACTGGATACTCTAGGAAACCAAGAGAATAATAATTGCGGTCAGTGAGGTGAATACTTGTTTTAAGGTCTGTTTGGAATTAAAATGTAGGGCAAGGCTAGAACAGAACAGGTGGTTCTGCTTGAAGGTCAAACCGGATGACCGGAGGGAACGGAAGCCGGCATTTCTACCGACTCCACCTTGCAGATCGGTGCTGATTCTATGCTTCTCTGATCTGATTGTGTATGTCTATGCTCTATAGATTTAATAAATCCAGATTATGTAATATACTGCTTTCTTACATAAGCCGATTCTTAATAATTTCCTTTGGCATAAATTCCTGACTGACATCCTTTGGCATTTGCCGATCAATTCTGAGTCTCACTAGTCTTTGCTGATTATGGAGATAATTACGTAATAACTAACTCCTGCTGATTGTCACCTGAACTCTATGGTCCTCAACTGCATCTGATTATAAAGTAAATTCCACGTTATAATCCATCATCAAAGTCCTTAACTCTTGTGCTTAAATACTATATTTTATGATTTATTAATACTAAGAATTTATTTTCATTACTATACGGCTGAGTGTTAGCGAAACCTTATCAATTGAGGGCCTAAAATGTAATATTTCAATATGTTTACCAATATTTCTGCTGTCTCCACGATATCTAAAAAACGAACCGACCTATAGAATTTAAATTTGGATAAATCATTTTCTAAATAAGGAACATCGAGTTCGATGATGGTTTGTCACTGCATGAATATGTAATATATTTACTGTATGATCTACGTTTCAATAAACTAAGTTGTATGAATTTTTCTCTATATGTAACTTACCCTAAAAGATGGCGATATTGTCCCTTCATATGAGATTAGATATTGTAAATACGCTAGTTAGTTTTCAAGTGTTATCTGTCGCTACGTATTAGTTACGGCGATCCACATTCGTACCTGTTACTAATTAGATGGCCCTTAAGACATAATGGTAACAGAAGCAGCTTTGGTATACAATTTACTCTTTAACTAATAATATTTTACAATGAGTGGGTGATTTAATTCTACCCCTCCACTAATAACATTTGAGTTTCTAATCTCCCCAAACTGAAATTATAGGTACGCCGATGACCATTTGCCGAAAATATCAAGTACCTCTAATAATTCATATTAAATTGGTTTATTAAAACAATTGCCATAAACTAAAAGTTCATTTTCGGATATCTAAATAAGTGTTTTATATTGCATAAAATCATTATAACTCGAAGATTAATTAAAAGTCATATTTTTATAATCCATAGTTTATGGCTTACTTTTTCATACATTTATCAATTATTATAAATAATGTTTTTATTTACTTTGATTAATTTATTAATGTACGACCAAAAATTATTACAAAATTAAGTAATTTATTACTTGAACTCATACTATAAACTTCCAGCCAATTGAATGCAGAATTAAAACTATTCACTGAACCTGGAAGTAGTTATAACACTATTTGAACTAATACGGTAGATATCCGAATCCATCGGGGCAGGCAGGTCTTCAATGTCGAGTCCTTGGCGTTTTGGCTTCCACATTAGGGACAAGCCAGTTACCTCACCGATGTGAGATAATTGCGGGGCAGGTCGGGGGAGCCCAGGCAGGGCGTGGCTGATGGTATGACCCACATATCCCCACATTATACACGCACCTACACGCTACACACCGGTCGGTCACCTGCTCGGGCGTGTTCACGCTGTGTTGGCATATGGGCCACCGTTCGTCCACAGCATAGCGGTATCGTGTTCTAGGACAAAGGACAAATATTGGTGACACTTTACTAGTTTTTTTCACCAAATTCTGGATTAGGGCTATGTGAGACCGGTATCAAATATTACAGGGTTCCATTTCGGGAAAAAATATCGCCTAGAACATTTTTTTTCAGATGTAGTATGTTTTCATCTCATGCTAATATCTTTTTCCAAGAAGGGTTCACTTCTATTTGGCTTATATCTTCCAGATGATCCTATACTGGTTACTGAAAAAACCGTTGTACCACTTATATACGTACATCTGGGCACCCGCGTGGATGTCCAGGAGCGACACACGCGGTTAAGTCTATAGTTAATTTTATATAGTTCAGACTGTTTGTATACTTCTTATTTGTGATAATTTTGGTTCATTTTATTTTCAAAGTAAGTTTTAATATATTATTATTGTTTGGTAACTAAAGGAAAACATTTAATTGTAACACTAAATTGCAAAAATAAATTTGTGATAGCATTCCTTTGAATTTTTAATATTCCTTATATACAAATATTCTTAAGAAATATCCACATACATAATTTTAATTTTAATTTCCTGCATTAGAGCTTTACATAAGTTACCGGATATTTTAAAAATAAAAATTACACTGTATAAGATTGGAAATATGGTGATGTTGGGGTAAAAGAATGGATCAATAGGTCTAGAATACTGCAGAGGATGACTTTGGAAGTGGATGGAGCTTCCTTTAGTGTTAAAGGCTTAAACATGACCAAGAATCTTTCCATACCATCTTTAACTGGAGGAGGCTAGAGCAGAACTAGCCTCCATTTCTTCCAAGGTCACATGAGTAAGATATAGTGTCCACTATCCCTCCTCCTGGGATCATAACAGGAGGTGGTAACTACCAAAACCTTACCAATCCTGAAAATTCCATAATTCCGAAGCAAGTGTTTAAGTCCTTTTAGAGTTAAGTGCAATTGAAGGGATTTTTTAGCTTCTTGCCCTAAGTGAACAATTGAATCATATATTGTTCTGTATTATTGTGCTGTAAGCTCCACATCTGCATGGATTCTATGCAGGTACTGACCTTAATATACAGTGGTGTCACGATACAATATATAATATTCTAAATTATACTAATCGCACTAATTTTTAAAGATAACCTTAATGCAATGGGATATAGCAGTAATGCTGTTACTACCTGTGCCTTGATACACTTAAAATTACAACAAAGAATGCATTTCAAGGCGAAGATGAATGAAAGACGAGTTTTGGTAGGAAAATAAGGGTTATTAATGAGTTTCAGAACATCAACAAACACAACAACTCATAACACATACAGAGTAACAAGAACTCAGAATTAAGAGGTACCAGTTTTTCTTATTTAGTTCCAAGTGCTAGTGTAAACTCCACCAAAAAAACCACAAATTGTTTGACCTTGGAGACCTTTAAGAAGATACCATGCCACAGAAGTGTTAAGGAGATCTCCAGGCAATACAAGAAAGCTGATTCAAAATTATCCATATAATTTGGGCCTTTCTCGTACATTTGATAAGTACTTAATTACGTATTCTTTATTATTTACTATATAGAGCCGCTGATGGATAATGGTTCTGAAATCATGGTATCCAAATATTATATTCTATTTTTTAAGAAATCCGTACCTTCATAATCATATTTGGAACTATGTGGCCTTCATTAAGAGATCATCAAGATAAATTAATTATTATGAAAATATATTATGAGGATAAATCCGCAGCCATGCCGCAACTGTTCTCCAAAATCCTGTAAATAACCTCGAATAGGGGTGTCACCTAGGGTGACCTAGATTTTGATAGAATGTCTTTAATTAGAGTTAGTTACGATTATTGGGGAAATATTTAATCACATCCATCAGGCTTTTTTGTATCGGAGCCTAAAGTCAGCTACAAATAAATAGTTGTTGAGAAAAGCTGCCTTTTGCTGAAAGAAAGCCAATAGCAAAGCCACGCTTCTAAATATAGTCTATTATTGATCATCATTCTTAGAATTCTATTAAATCAGACTGGTTATCGGAAACCTTAATTTAAACACTGTAATGAATCCTAGTTTGACTCAAATCAGCTATCGAAAGAAACGACAACAATCGGACTTATTTACCTCGTCTCATTAAAACCACTCTAGAAATATTTACTGATCAGCTGAGCCGTCTTTAGGCAATCCTAGGATAAACAAAATTATTAGGATTGTCTAATTATTAAAATTCCTTCAACATTACTGTTATTGTTAACCATACCAATATGCATCGCTTTAAACATTGTTCAGATGGAAAAATTCTATCATAATCAAATTAATATTAAATGTTCGTAGCTTGATTTATATAGATAATATTACTCTCATCTATTCACCCTTGTCAATTCTTTATCCTTTTAAATAGAATTGATACAAAAATTAAATTGTATTTTTTTAAGTATTGCGTTATAAAAACATAATTCCTAAATATAATCTTCAAACGAAATTCCATTATTGCACATACATTTTTGTTACGCAATTCAAAACTCATTAGAAAACTATTGAAATTAAATCTATGACGTAAAACCACCTTTGCTACAATTTATCAAAGTCAAATATTTTCTTTTAAGGTTAACCGAATCAATCGAAGAGTCAAATTGTTTTTCTCGTGTTGATTGCAGTTATCAAAAGAGCAATTTGTGTAGCACTCACTTGTATGGGTGTAGCTGAAGGAATGAATTATAATTTTTTAATTCATTACTGGGTGTTCAACCCACTCCAATTCCAATAATGCAGACACTAAAGCAAGAAGCCTTGGAGATTCAAGGTGACGAGAAACTGATTACATAAACCTCAATATTGAGGAGAAACCCTCCAAAAGAAGCCAGCATTCGAAATATTTTTCCAGAGTAATGGGAATTAAAAATAAACTCCTTTGGGTCAATAAATTAGATTATTTTTTTATCTTAATAATTGGAATAATGTGACACACATTAAATCAATTATATTGAAATAGATTTAAATACGTAATCGGTGACCCCTACAGTATTATGCATTGGTCCTCCTAAAAACTACTAATATTCAACATGATACAATAATCTTACAACTCAATATCAATAATGTACTTTTGAAGTACTACCTTATAAATAAATAAATAAATATATATATAATATATATATATATATATATATATATATATATATATATATATATACATATAAACATCTACTGGCCATTATTACTGCATAATTATATTCGACACGGTACTATTGCTCACTAGGGCTAAGGCACTTTTACATTATCAAAGCTTCTTCCTAGAAATGTTGATTGCCCCTGGTAATTCAGTATAATTTAATGTAGACCTACAATAGCTACATACGTAAAACAGTGTACATACTTAGTAACAAATCATTCCATACGTTATATAAAATAGTTTTCGATGTTTCATTTACATTTATTATAATCTAATTCTACTTTTTTATATGTACTGTATTAAATGAGTAACTACATCGTGTACATATTAGTGCGTACATTAAATAAATTTAACAGTACGATATATTTTAATCCTAGAACAATTTTATGTATTCAAAATATTATAATATATGTTCTTATAACTACAAGCGTGACCATATACATACTTCATGGAAATAAACAATAGTGCTTTTTTGTACCATTCTCTATTGCGTACCGAAATTTAAAAAAAATCGGTAAAGGTAAGTCTTAAAATTAATTAAAAGTCCATTAAGTCCTGAATGAAAAGGTACTGAACCTTTATTCTTGGTTAATATGTACCTAAACATTGTGTTGTTCTAAATAGACCCGTCTGTGTTACAGAGAAAAAAAATCTAATAATCATAAAACAAAAAATTCTCATTTATATGGACATTAAAATATGTATACATTAACTTATGTTTACCTTTACTGTTTTTTCCTAACTTTTCAAATGTTTAAACGGTGCAAATAAATTTGTTGTTCAAATGTAATCGACCAATATACTATATCGGTTGGAACTGATTTTAAAGTTTAACTTGGAACAATTTTAACTTTTTAAAATTTTCTACTCATGTAAACGATTTTCAAATCATTCTCTACTAAAAACATTTCTTATAACGTAACGTGTTTTCCCTATTTCACGATTTAATAATGAAAATAAAGACAAGGTATAAATATGCCACCACGTTTCGCGTAAAATTCTTCACTGAGGTTGCATGCAAAATTTTAAGTCTATAGTTTATGTAATTATTGACATAACGTCACAAATTCATTCATACGAAAAAGAAAGTTCTACATATCCTGGCAAACAAAAGAGAAATTGTGTCGTCCACAAGTGTGATACGCTTTAATGAGGCTCGACTAAATTCCATGGTTATAGATGCACCATCATAGAACTTAATCTATGTATAAATGAATTTATAAAATTTAAAGTTCACAGACAAAATCTACAGACATTTTGCCACATGGTACATTCATATTATTATATTAAATTGTTACATTATTAGTTGTTTCATTAAATTGGTCTTATCAGTCTTTAAGTAATATAAATCAAGTCACCATAAAATGACCTTATATGTGTTGGGATAGTTTGGCAACATGTGTTGATATGTCACATATTTAAATCTCTTAAGAGTGTGTGGTTGAATGCAAAATTTTTGAAGACAGACAATCATAGTGAAAAAGATTTTTACACCTCAGGCAAAACAAAAAAAAAAAAAAAAAAAAAAAAAAAAAAAAAAAAAAAAAAAAAAAACTGAGTCAGGCTACTGACACATAGGTTTCAACGATGTTTACCCTAATTCAATAATTGCACATGCGATATTATAGAACTCATTCTTTTCTATAATGAAATGAAGTTTCATACTAAAATCCAATCTACAGATGAAATATTCCCCAAGATCTGTTTATATACGATACATTTACATTTTATGTTAGATTAGGATTCGTGTCAGAAATAAAAGTACCAATGAGGGATAGAAGGTACAATGGCAAAAGTGTTCGCTAAAAATAAAATCTATTAACCATCTTTTTAGTCACCATAAAATGATGTTGACTGTGTTGGTATAGTTGCCACATTTTAAACTTTTTATAGTGAGTTTCTTTACAAATTTATTTATTTTGGTATTTTCTCCTTGACTTCATGCCCAAAAGAACAATGTAAAAATATTCGCTAACGCTCAGCCAAATCCCACATGTTCTTGTGTGGACATGCACCATCATACAAAACAGCGTTCTTTATATGGACATAAAGCTTCACTAAATATTTTAAGTGAACAAATTAGTATGTTTTAAGTAAAAATGAGTGAACAAATTAATATCGTGTGGACCGATAGACAGTCGCTTAAGTGATATGATTCGCTCACGGTCAGTCAATTATAGGAAAAGTGAAACACTGCATTTATGAAAATTGGGTGTAAAGGACAGTTCCATGTAAAGACAGACGGAATCGTGAACTTGAGGCAAACTGGTCCAGCCGTTTGGGAGGAGCGGAACCGGTCAGGCAAGCCAGCTCTGCTGACAGACCGGAATTTATTGGGCTATCGGTGTGTGCCAATATTGCATTGAATTTAAAATGTCAAAGGCGTGTCTTACAATGAATGATTAAGCTACTCTAAGAGTTTTCATTTATCTGGGCGTATAAGTGCATCCCACTTCTCCCAGGGATCCGTCTAGACTGCTCTTGACTTTTACTAAATCCTCGTGAACAATATCAGTCATATATCATCATCACCCAGTGGCGTATACAGAATATTATTGTGGGGGCTTGACACACTTAAAAAGTTTAGGACCTATGAAATACGCTCCATAAATAGGGCTTCGGGAATCGTCATCAAGGAAATTGTTCAGCTTTAAGATCTCATACATGTGTTCTATCTTAAACAATTTTATGGTTGTCTTTCAAAATTTCTGAGGGGTGCTTGAACCCTTCTTATTTCGCCCATGTATCATCCCATAATTCCTAATAGATACCCATCCTTGACCTTTAAGTAAATGGCAAAGCCCTTTGTAGGTATTATACCCACCACATTTCAGTGGAACTATAACTTTCTCATGTAATTGGATAACCGAGTCCTACGCCTTGCTTAATCGACTTATCTGTGACCACGTGATTAGCGAGTTTGTTTATCGGCGAAATAAATTATTGGTATAGTAACCAAGAACAAATTTGTACCGTATAAGGACACAGCCTGGCTTCTTTAGAAATATATAGAATTGTTGCTAGTAACGAAATCGATCGTCAGCCACGCTAGGTTTGACGGGGGCAAAATGAAAGAGTATCAAAAGGGTTAAAAGTATGAAACTGTATTTTTTTGTCATTTTATCTCATAAAAAACCGTTAATAAATTAAACATTATTTATATCACCGTCACACATCTGGATAAGAGACTCAATACTCCAACTATAAAAGTCTGTATATGGTAAGATGACCCTGATTTAACATCCATATATCTGTCTAACGGTTTGTTTTAAGCGTGTTAAAATAAGAAATAAATTATCTTAGTAAATACTATTGTGTCATATTATAATATATGTTATACCCCCTCATTTGACCTCCACCAAAACTAGTGCAGCTGAGACCAAATTCTTTTTGAGAGACATATCTCTATCGAGTACAGGAAAAGACTTTGTGCTTATGCAGTGCAAATTAACTCTTGTCTGGAGTATACTCCTTTTCATGTTTCATATTATGAGCCTTTTGAATACTGTGTCTTGATAAAAAAAATACCTATGATTGTAAAATATTAACTTTATTATATTTAGTATTTTTACAGTTGTTTTCCAGTCCATGAAAACTTCAGTCCATGATAAATAGCTGAGTCACGCCAGGGGTTCTGAGTTTAATACAAACCACACTCTTGTGCTTCTGTAGTTATTTACAGCTAGATTCTTCCATGATGTTTAGCCTAAAGTTTTAGTATGTAAATAAAGATTTGTGTTATACCATTTATAGCATTCATTTCACCAAGTCATGATACTGACTGTGGTTTGTCCACCCATGACTCAGGAATTGGCTCGACAAGAAGTATTAGGGACCATATTAGTGTTTTATTACTGTGTCTCACACATTTTTAATAATTTTGAGAAATCCGCTACGCTTCCACATTGTTCTAATTTATAGTCGGTAGTACTTTTCATAGCGGGGGGGGTGTTTTAACAGAGATGTTCAAGTTAAAATGTATACACTGTGTCCAAAACGTAATTTCAATTTATTATAAATGTGTATAATGTCTTAAAAGACTACACACATATCGTAGTTATAGTAAGAATGGTTGATTCAACTCCATGGAGTTCAACTCCATTTCGCTTTCCAATTAGTGGAATGTCTGAAATCTGACGCTTTCACAGACTTGACTCCTGGTATCTTAAAACGAATTCTTTGCATCATTTTGACAACAGAGATAGCTAGACTACAATAAAATGTAATCTTGATGAAGAGGTGTTCTTATTGTCTTATGAGGTGCACAATTGTCACATTTCTGACGCTGCACTAAGCGGAAGGTGAAATGGAGCTGAGCTCTTACTATACTATAAATATAAACGTTAAATGGTTCCATTTAATATTTCCTTTGTATGATATGTACATGATAAATAATTTGTATGTATAAACCTCTAATCCCTTCCAGTATGTACGTCCTCATGACTTGAGAAGAATTTAAAATTAGTTTTGTATTTTCTCTGCGAAGCATAATTGCTGATATGCAACAATATATTTCCCAAAGCCGTAGCTACTTAAATTCGTTTAAATGGATATTGATTAATAATTTACTGCTACCCAACATAATGTTTTAGTACTTGAAATATTATTAGGATTAGGTATGACTATTTTGTAAATTTGCTCGTTACATCGTGATATTCCGTCATATTAAATAATCTTTTATTATTTTATGTTAAGTCAAACTTGGGTTTTCCTATATGTCATTTTAATTACGAAACATTTTCAATACAATGTGGATTGCAAAAAATGGTTTAACTATAGATGTGAATAAGTATGTTCACTACGATCTAGATCTGACCTACAGCACCAAAATGATTAGCGTTGTCGTTTTTATTATTTATCAGCGCCATCTACATTGGTAATTCTGAACATCTATTGAGGCAACTCATCCTTTTTGATTCATTACGCAACGTACATCTTGCTGGTGCTAACGTGGTGTAAGCTTGAATTTAAGTAATGAGGGATGATTTCTCTTTTTGCCAGTGATCATTCAAAATCATTCAGCCCGATCTGATTACGGGAAATTGCTGGTCATAGCCACCTGCCATCATTGCGGGCTTCGGTGGCGCCCCGTACTGCAGGCAAGAACGGATAGACATCCCTAAATATAGTATCTCAAATTCAATTTCAGATCACGTGATCGCCTTTACTTTTTTATTATTGGACGAGATAAGAGGCCCGTAAAAATTTATCCGACTTATCACTCGGTAACTTCAACAATGGCTTTTACGCGGATAATTGATTTATTAAATGTAATCACAAGTTACATATAATATGTTCCTAGTTAGATCTGACTCTCTAGATTGAATGCAAAGGGTTTCATAACTGCAGGGACATTTCTGGAAATGGCTTAAACGATTACAATATGTTTACCTAAAAATTGTAGTGTTCTTTAAGAATCGTGGATGAAAAAATTTAAATAGTTGTGTTCAAGAATTTTTATATTTGGAACTTAATTTTACTTTCACACTTTCTCCTTGATGTATTTTCTTACTGATATAAAAAATATTTTTATCAAATTATCCTTAATTAACTTTTCCAAAATAACTCAAAGAACCCGTTATTACAAATTCAAAAACAAATGTTTCAATGTTCCAATATATAAGGTGGGTATTGCCACCTGGTGACGCAATGACCTACAGCAATGTATGTGCCCACTTCTAGGGACGCTGCCAACTCTCACTCTCTATCCTGACTCGACCAGACTAGTCTTCCTCCGGTATGTGTCTACCTCAATCCCCCCTCTATTGTATATGGCTGTCACTTTAGTAGGTCAGAACAGGCACCTAGTGTCTTGTAGTATCCGAGCCAACTATTCCTGCTTCTATTGTAAATCAGATACAACCGTTCCTGAACGTGTCTGGAACATACATTACTATTTAAACTCGCTAAATCAACTTCAGAGAGACGTAACACTCTCGTTTTCTACTTAAACGGTTTCAACCCTGTACATTTTAATTCAAAGTATTTATATTAGTGTTAAGCTACATATTTACTGGAATAAATTGCGCAGGTTTTCTATGAAATAGTAAAGATTATTAAAACTCCTGCTAGATTTTTGGACATTCGTTTTCGGTTTGGTCAGCCATTTCTTTAACCTGTTATTTACTGATATTATCGCGTCCCATTTAGCAATATAAATATAGGAAAACATGTTTAGAATTTTTTTTTAAATACGTTGCTGACAATTTTGGAACTACCGCTGATGATTTACGCTTCCTTTATTTTACCATGATAGTTAAAAAAATTATTCACTGACCAGATTCAAAAAATATATAAATTAAAGGAATGTATATCGACAAGGAGAGGTACGATACGCCACGTGTCGCGTATCAGACTTTGCTAAGGTCGCATGGAAATTAGTCTACAGCTCATTTCCTTCTTGAGATGTCCTGTGAAAGACAGACAGACAATCATACACTATGTACACCTTTTACGGCCTCCCCCCCCCCATCAATGGTAGATTAAAGAGAAGTTATGGAAGTCTAATAAGTGGTATGCTTAAACGAAGCTCAGGCAATCGGGCGTAAATCATCAAAAACCTCATTCTGTTCTATGCAGAAAATAACTTTCAAACAAAACTTTAAAATCAACAGAGAAAGTCTTTCTCAAGATGTCTTGAAAATAGTTAAGCTAGAAGTGTTTCTTCCTGTATGTCATGAAATGTTAAAACGTCTTGTGATTATGTTCTTAATATTTACAAAGTTATATATTCTTATTGCCATCATGGTTACCAGTATGTTCGCTGAGCCAAATACCATGGGTTGACTTGTATCATCATCAAACTCTTGTAGACTCTTGTTGATGTTGAATATAGAAATGCAGCGTTGTGTACAATTATAAGTATATAAGTCAGTTCATTACCGAGAAATCGTGTGGATGGGGACAGACTGAAAGTATGTAACTTTTTCCAGGCCCTCGAGTGTTAGGCTTCCCTAACGCTCAGCCTATTACATATCTACGTAATATAGGTTCACAAAAAGATAACGTCCAATACGTACTTTTTAAAAACTCAATCTATAAATGAAACTTCGTATTTGCCAAGTTTCATTCGTACTTTTTACGACAAACGGTTTGATCAATCGGTTAGTTGTGTTTGATTACTTTTTAGTTCAATTAAAGTCTTGATTGATGTCGATGTTTGCTTGCATCGAATTGGTCCACGGTTTACTGCTACGTTCAATCATTAATACGTCGATGCTGAAGGGAAGATGAAACCGATTATATTAGAACCAGTTTTTTTATCTAGAATTTAACGTGTCCTTTTTGTATTATTTAAGTAATTCCCGTCATATTTAAATATTAAATATAAATAACGAATGTAAGAAAAATGTATAAATAATGTAGAATCAGCTTTTGAATACTTGGTACAAGTAGTAAAAGATTCTAAATCAGACAGTCGAAAACGTATATTTTTATTTCTTGAGGTTTTTACTATAAGTAAGAATACGTATCAGAGCTAGCTAACCAAAACAGCTATAAATTCATATGAACTAATATAAATATATACGTGATTTACTCTTTATTGAAAATTAAATGTATCATTATCACTTATACAAATTTAATGAATGTTAAAAGTCATTTCACAGGTATTTGGCCTTCGATCATGTATTAGTTAGCTTATTTAAATACAATTGATACCGAACCGATCAAATGCAAAATAATTGGGCTGTATTTTGTAGTGGTAACATGCTCGCCCGGCAAGTGGAGACCCGTGTTCGAGTCCAGGCGAAGCAAGTACTTTATGTGATTCAAATTTTATTGAACCTTATATTAATATATTATATAATAATATCAATAATGAATATACAGGGGTGCTGAAAAGTCCCGGGACGGTCTAATAACTTTTGAACTAATTACAATATAAGAACCAAAATTTACATCAAGCTTTTGCTCATATAAAAATATTATTTTATGTATTTCACCATGATATCCTGCTTATGGGGGACGTCCCGCTAGGGGTTGGTGAAAATTCTTAAATAGAAGCATAGGTCGAGTCGTACATCAAATTAAAGCTCTTTTAATTAGAAACATTTTGGCGAAAATCTGACGTAAAACAGTTGACGCATTACAAAATGGCGGACACTCAAAGATTATAAAATACAGAATTTTTCAAATGCAAACATTCTGGTTGTTAGAGAAAACTGAGACACTTAATCTTTTATTTTACTTCTTTTACTTCAAATCACTTACCAAAACAGTTATAACAAATGTTCAAAGTGTTTGCCTTAAGTTTGCTGACAATATCCCAATCGATTGTAGAACGCTGATATCGCATTGTTTATCTGGAAATTCCTTATCAGCAGGTAAGGTTATTACCTTCCTTATCTGGAAGGTAATCAGCTGGAGCAAACAAGACCAAAGAGACAACAATGAAATTGCCAGCTGACAGATACAGTTGTTTTATCAACTCAGTCACTTAGAAGTCTTCAAGCCCTAATTTTGCAAGTAGTTTCAGTAGTGCTAGTTTATTTTGCTATGGCGCTTTCCGAGAGGGAAAGAATAACTTTATTAATGATGCGCGGGTTTGGTGACCGTATTAGATCATGTGATGAGGTAAGGAATCTGTTTAATGAAAATATCTGGTTTCAGCAGGATGGAGCCCCTCCACATTATGGCGTACATGTAAGACATTTTTTAGACAATGTCTTTCCACATAAGTGGATTGGTAGAAGGGGAACAATACAATGGCCTGCCCGTTCTCCAGATTTGTCCCCTTTAGACTACTTCTTTTGGGGCTACCTCAAAGAAAAAGTGTTTAAAACAAAACCTCAAAATTTGGATGAGTTGAGAAACCGTATTGTAAGAGAAGCTCAGGGTGTTCCTGTCCAAGCTTAAAACAATGCGATATCAGCGTTGTACAATCGATTGGGATATTGTCAGTAAACTGAAGGCAAACACTTTGAACATTTGTTATAACTGTTTTGGTAAGTGATTTGAAGTAAAAGAAGTAAAATAAAAGATTAAGTGTCTCAGTTTTCTCTAACAACCAGAATGTTTGCATTTGAAAAATTCTGTATTTTATAATCTTTGAGTGTCCGCCATTTTGTAATGCGGCAACTGTTTTACGTCAGATTTTCGCCAAAATGTTTCTAATTAAAAGAGCTTTAATTTGATGTACGACTCGACCTATGCTTCTATTTAAGAATTTTCACCAACCCCTAGCGGGACGTCTCCCATAAGCAGGATATCATGGTGAAATACATAAAATAATAGTTTTATATGAGCAAAAGCTTGATGTAAATTTTGGTTCTTATATTGTAATTAGTTCAAAAGTTATTAGACCGTCCCGGGACTTTTCAGCACCCCTGTATATAATGTAATAATAACAATAATAAATCTATATACAGGGTGTTTGAAAAGTATGGGTACGGCTTAATATTTTAAAAACCATAGGAGATAACATCTATAAACTTTGCACAGTGTCATATGGCTATGAAAACTATTTTTCCTTGCTATTACATGCCAAACATGGGGGGATGGCTCACAGAGGAAAACATGGAAATCTTAAATTGAAGCATGGGTCGAGTGATACCAAATTTGAAAGAGCTCACTTAGTAGAGTTGAATGCCGCAAACCGCATCTCAAAAGGTTTATCCAATCAGAAATGGCGGGTTGTTTTAGGTACACATTGTGAAGTACATTATGCGCTGCCATTTCTGACTGGATCGTCGTATTCTGATGCGGTTGGCGGCGTTTCACTCTACTAACCAATGTGTTTTCACTGAATTTTTTTAATTAGAAAATTATGTCGTAAATTTATAACACAATAAATAAAACACAATAAATACCGATGTTTTTTAGTTTTATTTATTGTGTTATAAATTTACGACATAATTTACTAATTAAAAAAAGTCAGTGAAAACACATTGGTTAGTAGAGTGAAACGCCGCCAACCGCATCAGAATACGACGATCCAGTCAGAAATGGCAGCGCATAATGTACTTCACAATGTGTACTAAAACAACCCGCCATTTCTGATTGGATAAACCTTTTGAGATGCGGTTTGCGGCATTCAACTCTACTAAGTGAGCTCTTTCAAATGAGGTATCACTCAACCCATGCTTCAATTTAAGATTTCCATGTTTTCCTCTGTGGGCCGTCCCCCCATGGTTGGCATGTCATGGTAATAGCAAGAAAAAATAGTTTACATAGCCATATAACACTGTGCAAAGTTTATAGATGTTATCTCCTATGGTTTTTAAAATATTAAGCCGTACCCATACTTTTCAAACACCCTGTATATATTCTGTATATATATATATATATATATATATATATATATATATATAGTATAACAATTATAAAATATATGTATATATATATACATACGTTATATATATATATATATATATATATATATATATACGTAACAATGTAAATATGGAACATGAATTTTGGATGTTTTTCTCATGATTCCAACAAATATAGGTCCAATTATTGTTGGTAAAATATTTAAATTAAATTCAAACATTTTTTTGGTTGTACAGTATAATTCTTATTGAAAATGTATACATATTCTATTCCTAAATTTATTTTAACTCTCCAAATTAAACCTACTAAAATATGAAGTAGTCGATAATAGCAATGATTTCGCACTATCACTTGGAATTCCCTTGCACCACGCCTCAGTGCGGTAAATGAGGTGGCTAGTAGACATGGAGTGACATTAAGCTACCAGACAGGCAGGTCGGGTCTGTGGTATCTTGATATTCACTCGACAGAGGCGGGCGTGACCTGGGTGAGAATGCAGAGCAAGCACCAGCCAGCCAGCGATCACACAACTTCCGCCGACTCTGCCTCTTAAACGTCGTTACGGAGCGCTCTCCGAGCTGAATTGTTAAATTGTCTTGCCGTGAGCAAAATCAATCAACTTAATGGATACTAAGTTGATTCAGCAATACGTTTTATTTGCGACACAAGTTGCCACAAATGTGGACTATAGTGACCTTAATTTCAACATATTATTAAATTAAAATATTTTAAATTGTAATTTATCTTAATCATTCTTCTAGTTGACCTGTAATTCGTTTTTTTTCATTAACCAAACGTTTAAATATATCCCTAATATATGTAACTGTTGTCCTAAAATACCAACCCCCTCCTTATTAAATTTGAACAGAAATATACCAAACCATATCCATGAAAGAATCATAATGATTCAATTATAATTGTACCTTGTTATAAAATTTAAAAACTGTTAAATCACATACAAAATTAAATGGACCTTTATTTTCAAATTGAAACACTACCGCATAATATTTTGCTACACAAATTATTGATTTTTATAGTTTTTTTTTTAACTTTTACCAGTACTGGATTAACATAGAGACCTCTGGTTTGAGGTATTGTTCTATTACAAGGGCCTTTAAAATGATATATCACTATACAAGGAACCACCAGAGAGTGCAGTTGGCGGCGACCAATAGAATGGACTGGCCTGCGCGACGTTGCCACACAACTGCCGCTGCCGCCCGGCACGGCTGGCGCATTGTGGCTGACAAACCGCTGCGCTGTCACAACTAACACTGATACTGAACATTTAAAACTTATCAGTATAATTGAAAAACAATATTTAAAATGGTTTGACAGTTTGCTATATTATATTTTAAATTACTTGTATAGTTTAATAATGTTATTACAAACTAACTATCAATTAAAACAAACAAATCGTCCCGTCAGTTAGTCAGAGTAAAGTACTTGCTTATTTCCATACGATACAACAATCTTTTCAACAAAAATTAATATACATGTTGCTTATATTGGACACTGCATGACGTGTTGCTTGATTAAAAATAATTAAAAAATATAAACAATATAATCAATGTTAAAAATTAATCGAACAATTATATTTTTAAATTATGAAATAATCAAATTTTTTCACTAAATAACTTTTTAGGGCCTACTATTTTAAAATGAAATACGTTAAAAAGCATGATTGACGTAATAATATTCTTACCTTTGCACTTGTATATTATTTATTCGCTCTCAGGCGCAATATCGTAGCCAAAACCTCGGAGTCTTCTTCATTTTTCACTTTCTGCCTCACTGCTACTCGTGTCAGAATTGTCTGCTAAGTTTATAATTATTTGCTCTACAACACTTGTACGGATACATTCCGCATAGTCCGAACAGGATGATGTCTTAGACCGAAAACCCCACTTACATTCTTGCAAAAAACCCATCTTTTTTGCCGAACCGACATGACAAATTATTAATCTTCTACATTTGCCGAGGAGGAACCTCTTTAGTCCATCAGACTTAGTCGTATCCTGCCATATGTATTTTCGAGTATGGTTTTTCATTAACCCATGTTTCATTGAGGTAATATATGGGCCTACAATCACCAGATTCTCTAAGCTCTTGCATATTGGTTTTCTTATACCTGAAACCAACATGCCTTAATAAATCTATTTGTTGAAGTTACCGATCCGTTGTAATCAAGTTTTTGTTTGAGATCCTGCGTGATTCTTTTTGATGTGGGAAATTCCCCTCTGTCGTAGCACGAAAGGACAGTTTCGTCTCTAAACATCTTTTTCAAAGTCAATCAAAGCCTGTTTATTTTTGATTTTCGACTTCTTTGTTTTCCTGGCGTTGAAAACTTAATTTCTGATGATGAACGTCCATCTTCTTCGGACAGCTTAGCTTCTTTACTTATTTTGTTAACGGTTCTTTCACTTACACCGCAGGCCTCAGCAACACAGTTTACCACTATTGCTTATAAGTTTAGAGTTTCTCGGAATTTGGTCAACGACAGTTTTTGAAAAAGTTGTAAACGTTGTAAATAATACGTCGTTCTCCACTACGTAGGTTTTTCCCACTACCGCTCTTACTTCCGGATGGCTGTGCACTTGAACAAACATCATCACACTCCATTTTGTCCAAATAAGGAATCACAATAACAAGTATATTACAATTTAATGACACTACACAGAAAATAATCGGTACACACTTATAATAGCTACCAATAAACAACACTTAAAAACACGAAAACGTTCATCAACAGTAAAATTCAGCACAAAATAATATACGCGTACTGGAATTGAAGAGAATGCAGTATTTTCAAACCGCCACTGATTAAGCGACAATAGGCACTGACTGACGGTCAGAGACCGGAAGGAGGAAGGGGCTCTTTCTTGGAAACAGTATGACTCATCCGTCTGTATTACCACACCACTGCTGGCTGGTGCGGCTTTTGTTTACAGGTATTTCACCCGTTTTTCCACTACATTTTCCACTCATCTGACATCATCTATTGTATGTACTGTGTTCAAATTTCATTGGATGTTATACAAACCGTTACTTTAGAATTTTATAAGAAAGTGCATTCATATTATAAAAATACTTGTGCTGTATGATTTTTTCAAACTATGGCCAGTTTTAAATATTAAAATCACCCATGTGTGAAAACAATTTTACACAACACAGATTCAAGACTATTAATAGCCAGGTAGGAAAATTGCTTTCAAATGGTTATAAATTTTATGAGAACCGAAGTGCGTAACAAACCCGTTGCGGCAACAATTCCCACCGTTATGTACTGAATAAGTATATTTATGGAAAAGAACATATATTTCAGATGTATTTGATAACTTTCTTACCAAATTGAAAATACGGGAAATTAACGTTTTAGCGGTATTATTTATGTTTTCTTTTTTATTTATATTTCGGCTAAAGATTTTAATCCTTACGATCTTCGTATATGAGTAATAAAATTCAATAATTTATTTCAATCCATTTAACTCAACATGGAAATAAGCTACAGATATGTACTTTTTTTTAAAATGACCGTAAATTACATTTTTTTAATACGTAGTTAATTAATTCAAGACAGCTCTAACATTTCTTTCGAGCGTAACGGTTAAGTATTTTAAGAACGCTGGACTCGCGCGGCTTGTGGTTACAGCGGGGAACAATTTTTGGCAACGTCCGCTCAGTTCTCGTTTGGCCGCTCCAAGGTCACGGGCAAAATAGGCTCCTCCCTCAACTGCACTCTCTTGTGGGTTTTTTGTATAGATAGGGTTTACATTTGAAAAATTTAACTTACCCCTCCGACTCCCCCAATATAGGGTTAGAATTACAAGTTCTCATATATATAAAAAACCGATATTTAACATTTATCAATAGTCCCTTATCAATATTTGTTGATATATTTATGTTCAAATGTTAATAGGGGGAGGGGTCTACTGGACACCCGACATATATTATTGACATATACTGTATATCAATGTGTCTTTGATTTTCGTTCTAGGTAATAACAACAGAAATATTAATATCATTATCATTAATATCTACTAAGTATTAACAGAAATTATCGATATCATTATCTGTTGATGTACAGACTAAACTATGGAAACGATTAGTTGATGTGCAGACTAAACCATGAAAACTATTAACTTAAATTTAAGCTTTTAAATCAAATACGATAATAATTGGTTTGTAGTTACTTAGAAATACTTTATAGTTTGTCATGGAATTTTAAATCAATGTGTATTTTCAAGAAAGGTGTGCTAGTTTCTACTTCAACTAACACATACATTATTTTCAGAACCGTTTACCAAGCATCGACCTTTTACCTGGAACTCAAAGTGTACAGGCATGTAATAACATACTGATGAAATGTGTTTTAAATTGTAGGAACCTCGCCCATCACGAACTGAACTGTAGAACGCAAGGTCTTCCTTCACAAGGCCGACCTGCCTAGTCGCGTCTCGCCGCTCGGTGCCCCGGGACTCTAGATCACATCGCTAATGTCAATGGCATCTCCTTGACCATTTGTTCCACATCCTTCTAGTCCTGTATCAACCGGTGTTGCACAAACTGTATCTTTCAGTTTGGTAATTTTATTATTGACTGGAAAAGTAAATGTTGTATCGCTATCATTGCATTGTATTAACCTTTAGTTAGGTATTATGAGTGTAAACGAAGCTTATCCTGTAGGATGGTCGAACAGTTTGGTGATGTTTGTTCACATGATAACAATTGAATGACTTCATCAATTATATAAACGAAAAGAGATACGTTTGTAAACGAAAGTGGCTCTTGAAAAAGTAAAGGGTAAATTTTAAAATGTCTATATTGCAAAATAAGTTTTCTTATCTATATTTAAATAGTGTAGTGCTGTATTTAAAGTCAACCAAAATAAAAATTACAGTAACTTGGTAAAATATTATATTTTCGAAATTAATAGGAACAAATTTTAATAACTTAAAAATTAACATTTGACAGTAATATATTGAAAAATGTGACAATAAAAAAGTGATAGGCTAAATTGTTTGTAAGATGGTAATTTGTTCACTTTTACCAATAGTATCACTAATGCAGAATTAAAAATAACATCTTCATTTTAAAAAAGCTAAAAATTAAAATCAAAATTCTTTCATTGTTTTTCTTTGATCAAACAAATATCAAAAAACAAGTTATAGGCCTAAAGTTATAAAAAGTTAACAAGTTTTATAAGTTATAGATACTAACACGATTCTGCATAAAAAATAAGATGTAATTTTAGTTTTATAATCATAAATAAACATCCAATAACTAACCATAAATAATTTTGCTTCATTTTTAGACAAAATTAGTCGGAAGCTCAAGGACTAATCCTGTATTTACACAGAAAAGGAAGTTTTGAAAGTAAAGGCTTTAACGTTATATAAAAGTTATTACTTTTTATCTACCAATTAAATAATATTGATTTATTACTTTTCTAGAAACGGAGTATGCAGTTTTCTTTATAAGTATATTTTCTTTCCGTATTTCATATATAGAGATAACAACAGGTAACAAAAGAGAATTTTGTTTTTTTACCTCTTTAAATAGAAAATACACCATTGATAAGGTTGGCACTGCTTCAATGATACTATGGATCTCGCCATTTATAATTTGCTAATGTGATGATTTTGTAACGTAAACCAAGTAAACGTGGGATCCTACTTATCCCCTATTAAAAACAGTTGATAAAAGTTATAATTTATCAAAAGACTTAGTGAGTTATACGAACACTGGCCTTTGATAGGGTTCTGTGATAATTCTGTGGCATGACCCTGTGTAATTATACGGCGTATGCTAAGTTTAGGCCTACTTGTTGCTTGGCCAAATGCATAAAATTGTTTTACTTGTAAGTTCAATTTATCAGAACAAAAATTCAATATGAATGGTTGGTGTATTCTGAGAACTGAGAGAAAAGGTGTTAAGTGAACATTTATCACCTGGATCTGAGGTTGAAAACAAGATTGAATGAAAACCTTTTAGCGTCTGACTTTGGTAAATTTCATCTTTTGGCTTCACTGCTGAAAGAAATAACACAAATAAACAAACGTCGTTTCCTTTTTACTCTGAGTAACCAAATTTATTTAAAATACTTACGAATGCATACTTTTCAGGTAATAGTTCTTTCATTTTCATCACTGAAAGTACCTATCTTGATACTTAAGGAATTGTACATTTACTACGAAGTATAGGTAAAATAACATATACAATTAATTTAGGTTGAAGTAAAATTATATATCATTTACATATTGTTATGTTTAAATAATTTTTTATTACTTGAATGTTCGAAATCTATAAGGTAGAATACCTATAATAATCATAGCAATAACATTCTATTGTTGTTTAGATGTATCTAGAATTCCGAGATAACTTAGATAATTACAACACTAACTGTAGACATTTTATGGAACAATAATTTATATTTATGCACAGACGCAATAGTGTGGGTCCAGTATTTTTATTATCAATAATACATTGCTTCATGTATGTATTTCAGTCTGTACTGTGTAAAAATTTTTAAATTTCAACCTGGTATAAATACTAGTAATAAACTATTCAATGTGGTTCCACCGGAAAACGTAGTAGCCGTTTATACTCTTAATACGTTGATTTTATTTTGAAAAATAATTTACAGTCTCTATATTAATCTCGAATTTAAATGAAAAAACTTATACATCTTATAATCTAAATTTGGTTCTCACCAATAAAATAAATTAGGACCCAACCAAACTAATATTCATAAATTTATAAATATTTACCATATAATTTTCTATGCTCTGAAATATGTTTTGTTGGCTGAGCGTCAGCGAAGTCTTTCACAAGAGGAACTGGAAAAAATTTATATTTCTCTGCATGATATTTCCAGAATGCACTGACCGTGTAGTTTAACTTTTGTTAAAAGATTTATTTTTATATAATTGTTGCCAGTACATAATGGCTTAAGTCACTCCATAGAATTTGGTTGAGCGTGAAGGCAACAATTCGTGGAAACAAATTCGTGGAATAAATAAGTTTTCCAATACAAATTTAAATACAATTATAAGACATAGTAACATGTCTAGGTTGTGCTTCCCTCCCCACGCGGCAAACGGATATATCCGTTAGGCCTATATTTGACCGAAACACGGTAAACGGATATATCCTTCAAAGTCTATTTTGTGTTATTTAATAAATTTTAGTTGCAGTGGAATACGCTAGGGTTGAAGGGAGTGTTGAATACTTGTTCCGAGAATCAGATGTTACAGTTTGAACCTCATTGGCGCGTCGCAGTGGTGGGAGGGCATGGCTTTGTCCCTCAAGCGTGATTTAACCTCAGTCTGCGGCGAACTATTACGCGGTAAACGGATATATCCCGGCACGGCATTTTTAGTGTTTAACGCTGTTTTACCATATTTCCTTATTTACTGTTCGTGTTCCTGTTGTATTTAGCATTATATTATCTTTTTATTTTCTTTTTACTACTTTATTCGTTGAAAATATTTTTAGAAATTCAAGTAAAAAGGTTGTTTTTTAAATTTTTAGTAAAATTTGAAAATTTGTTAAAATATAGGGGTCTGATTATTTTGTGATACTGTGTTATTTTTTTATACCTAGTAGCCACCACTAACTAAAAAAATTAGAGTTGGTAAAATGTAAAAAAAATGTAAAGTTAATTACGCGTTATGAGTCAAAATTGAAAGATAAATTCCGCGTGGGAAGGGTTAAAATGAAATGTGGTGTAGCGGAATCTTGCCTTGTGTATAGGAGTATAAATTATAGGAAAGAGCGGAATAGAAATATTGAATATGAAAGAATATATTAGTGCTCAGATGTTAGCTTAGTTCAGTTTCTAAATGTATGGGACGAACTATTTTCATTTTTGGAGTATTTTACTACATAATAAATATAAGAGACCGCATCCAACTAAGCCATATTTAATAAGAGCAATGTAATCAACGAGCCTTATCATTTATTCCTCGTACAAGCCGCTGATCTGTATTCCCCTCTCGCGTCAAGAGTGTGATGGGTTTTCGATAAGGCGTCAAGGCGGAGAATTTCTGAATAAACGAGTGAATAATTTGTTGATGTGTCAGCCATCTAACAAGCTGTGTATTTATGTGCGTTGATTAAACGTTATCATTCTATTTTAAAAATTTAACGGTCTTCTCATGTAACTATATTTTTACAAAACATATAGTATAATAATAATAGGCAACTGTCGATTTTGGTAGTTAATTTTAATATTCTGTAATTTAATATTTCATAAGTTGAAAGACATTTTAATCTTCGGAATTCAGGAGACCGCTTGAATATACATTATAAATATGAATTTACGGATTTATTAATATTGCAAATGATTTTAGATAACATATGTTCAAGATAATTATTAAAAACGTATACTTATATTTAATAGATGATTCTTTGTTTGAAATTTGTTTTTACGATGGGAGGATTGTGAAGGAAACCGACTTTTTCGGACATTTGCCATCGTTCAGTGATATAAAAAAGTCGTAGGTGGTTGGTCGACGAATGCAGACATATTGTGACTTGTATTCTATAGTTCAGTTTTAATAATTAATGTTGTGTTAAGTTTTCTATTAAGTGTATGTTTTAGAGTTAGTGAAGTTGACACATAACATGGTGGTTGTGATTCCGACGTATCACAACGCTCTGGTATGATTTCTTTATTTTAGCCTAGTTTGTAATGATGTGTTAGGTTAGTTATTTTACCTGAAGAAGAGATCAGATTGCAGATCTCGGAACGTAGTGTTACTGATTTTTTTTATTACCGAACGATGGCCAATGTCTGGAAAAATCATGTTTCCTTCACAATAGGGGATACCAAACAGCTATACAATAACAGGAGTGCAATAAAATTATATGTGAGAGATACGAAGAAGTCAGACTGTTTGCATCTAGGAATCGTTTATTTAAGTGTGGGATTTGACAACAATAAGTGGATATACGCCAACACTGTAGACGCTGCCCCACCAAGTGGTAACAATACCAAAGTAGGCTATCGACCGATCACCGATCGAGCCGTGTCTGTCGCACGGGCGGTGCTGAGTCTGATTATATCTGACCTTACAATAGTTCACAGAGATACATCACTTTCTCCTCTCACCTCACTGCCCGGCACTTGATTTAAATTTAATTAATTGTGTTGAAGCTTCACGAGATACTAATGATACTGGTGTAGATTAAACAAAATACTCTACACACGCAGAACTGTATCTTACCCAGGTCAGATGTTGAGCAATATTAAGCTTATCAACCACCACACGAAATTCAACTTCGTATATAGCAAATTATTTTATTTTGTCCCAAGCACACAGTATATATTAAAGAATATTTATAGCGTGGACAAATTACTTGAAGACAAATGCATTCGGGAGTAGCTTAAGAAGCGTGTGTGTTTTTGACATAGATTACAATAAGACCAAATAGATGGGCTATGCCTATCTTGCCAACATTGGGGCAGGTGAAGCCAGGTCCGCCATGTTGTCGTGGGATAGAAACTCAAAACTACGCTCCGATTAGTGTAAAAATTCAGTTCTCCCGTTTCAATCAACTCGTGATCTACCCTACTTAGAATAAAGAAAATACTTTGAAACTTTGTATGAGTGAAGCCAATAAGCTATGGATGCCTGTGGTATCATTCAAATGTTCAAAAAAATTATTTTTTGCAATTTAAATAATTAAATAAAGTCGAGAATTATGTTTTCATTTTAAAACTTGACATAAAAAAGTTAGTCGGCTGCTACTTTTTGCCGTTTTTTTGGTCAGGCAAGTTTAAAAACGGTGGAAAATGTTGTTGAATAGTTGAAGTTTTCTGAACATATTTTCTTTTTTAATTAGCTCTTATAGTTTGGCCAGAAAGTTTATTGTTTGTGAGACGTTAGTTAACGAGTGCCGCGACCGCTTGGAGCTCAACGCTCCGTGCCGGGCCATCTGTTTCCTCGTATCGTACATTATAGCATATTATAAAAAGTGAGTAGAACACCCTTTATTTGTACTTGTTTACAGTAATTACTTCAAATAAAATCACATAAGTTTTGTAATTAAGGAAGGAATTCAATCTGAGTCAATACTCTAAACAAGTACAACTAAGAGTTTATTTGCTATTTATTTTTTGCATATATACTATAATATGAGCAAAGTTTGTATATGTGGGTAAATTATTAGATGAGGGAAACATGACTTTAAACCTTATAATCATTCAGCTCAAAATATCCCAAAATAAAAAATATCTAAAGTTTATGTTTACATATTGTAACAAAGTGTATAAAGGTTTAATAAAATATTTTGTTAAGTCTGTAAACATTTATTATACAATTAGTAAGGCAATAAGTAAGATTTATAGATGAATTATAATAAAGTATGGAAAATTACTTAAATGTACAATAAAATATAGTTTCAACTTTTCAACTCAGTTAATTAATTGTAACTAATCTGTAATACTCAGTTGAGAAGAGGAGGAAGTTTTAAGTCATATATTATAAATGTTTAGTTTATTGACCTTCGTTTATTGACGCTTTATCAAAAAGTCCGAATTCTGAGAAATTGATCCTGAAGGAACAATCTTCTGGTTGAAAGTTTAATTTTTCCTTTTTATTGAAGCATCCAAAAGCAACAAATGGCATAGACATTGTGTGTTTGTGAAGACAACATCATCCACAACATAAACAAGTTAAACAAGAGTAAACTACAAGATGTTTAGCAACACGCCGGAAGCACACGCGTCAGTAAGCTGAGTGTATAGCAGGTCACTACAGTAAGCTCGACAAGAGCGAAGTGATGAGCGGGGGTGCAAGGCGACGCTCCTCAGTAGGGTGACTCACGCCCGCGCCGCCATATTGTTGAGTATTAGCCGCTCCGCAGTGGCTTCACCTGCGAGCACCCGATGTCCTATCTATTGGTCTTATTGTAATCTATGGTTTTTGAGTCTGTCTTTCAATTTGTTGTCACTGATAGACATGAAGTCACGTGGCTAGTACTATTTTTTTGGAGTGTGATGACACTTATGCGTTACTAATAAGTGCCTTTAGAATGTTTTTATGTCTAGAATGTCTTTTACCCGAATATCTAAATCTATGACTAAACTCGTAAATATCTCAAAATACTTGTAATGATTTTAAATACATTTCAAGCTAGTTGGGTAAAAGGTGGCACAAACTTTGTTGCCATAAAGAGTAGTAGTCAAATTCACCTGATTTAAAATGTAAAATCACTTATATAAGAACATGATTTTATTAAAATATTAATTTTTGTGCATTTCGAAATTAAATATACTTATTGCTACATCCTAAGGTTGACGATGAACGGTAGATGGCTCTCTATTCGTAACTCCGCCTCTGAAAATAAATAATATTTCTTTTAATTTCATTAATTTTAAATATGTGTAGGAATTTTAGAATAATATACTATTATTCCACATTGACCAGATAATATTACCGGAATCATCTCAATCCTGATATGGACTAGTGACATTGTATTGCCGGCGACACCGGTACACTTACAATACCTTACAAAATTGAATTGTGAGAAAGCTAAATTAAATCCAGTATAATGTCAAAAAGCAATTCCAATCCCACGCTCTGGAAATAAGGCGTGTAGATAGAATCCCAACTGTAGATCAGAGAGATTAAGTTGCTGCTGAGTGCGGTGCATAACCAATACAGCTTTGAGTTTGGAAAAATAATTTTCTTTGTAGAATATTTAATCATAAAACCTCCTTGAAGCTGAAAAACTACGAATGCACCCTGTATAGCCCCAATATAGTATTGATTCTTCGGAGAACATTGTTACTTGTGAAAGCGTCTTTAGCTGAATAGCACCCGGAGGTGGGTACGAAAGGATTTACGAAAGGCCAATGTGTCCGTAATGCATTTTATGAAATATGATACCAATGAAGCTGAATTATCTGCAGCTTAATATAAAGATGGAGGAACACACTTAATGAAAGAGAGGAAACCTAGTCAATCTGCCTGCATGCAGAACAGACCGATGAAATGAGAGTGATAGGGGGAGAGGGATAAAGAGTGATGAGGGATTAGTGAGAGGCGAGGAAAAGGTGAAGAGAGTGGCGAGTGAGGGGATAGGGAGAGAGAGAAAGAGAGGGAGGGAGGGAGAGAGAGAGAGAGAGAGAGAGATTTCCTGAAGTCCGTGAAATGCTGTCTATACAAGTTTACTGTACAAAACTGAAGAATGGATCCTCATTATTATAAGAATCATATAATAGAAATGCCGAAACAATTACTTCACAAAATAATATTTGCAATTAATATTACGCTTATAATAATAATACAGAGGTAAGAAAATCAAACTATGGTCCCCAATTCGTTATACTCGTATTATTAAAGACCAATCAGTGTATTTATAAATTACTATTTGAAAACAGACTACGTTTATTCTATACTGGACTATAAATAGAGTTTGTAAAGTATTTAAATATGCGGTTTCGAAATTGTATTATTATTTCAACATCATGTTATTTTAGGACTATAAAGTACATTTGAACGTTATTAGACTAGTACGTATAACAAATTAAATTGGACTTTTCTAAATTACAAACTATAAGATGCTTTATTTGCGGTGTTGCAATAAAACTGAAAGATATGGTTGAAAGTATGCCAACAGGACTGCCTCGGAATACAACAATTTATTGAGAAAATGTCAATGTCTTTCCTTGATAACCAGTTCACATTCCTCACAAGTTGGTTACGGGAGGACAACAGCTTTATCTAGAAGTGTGACTAGCAGCTGCATGCTTCATTTACAATATTTACACTAATTACTAACAGTTAATGATGTACGTTTTTTTCAATCAAAATGAAGAGCCAGTTTTTAATATATAAATTAAGCTTTTATCGACAAAGTGGGGACTTTATGAATGTTTATTTTTTACTATTTTCTTCACTTGGCAACGTAAGGAAATAATACTGAAGTCACATGAATGTACCAATGTTTCTGTGTTTGTAAGCCAATTGAAATCATTAGATCATTCTATCATAGATTAGTATCATATGCATCTAGTCAGGGTGTCTAGATTTTGTTTATAAATTTTGCAAGGACTTCCAAAACTACACCACAAGGAAATTTTATGCAACAATAAAGAAAAAAAATAATTTTTCACAAAAAGGGCTCTATGGTGTAGTGATACAACACCATCCGGCAAGTGAGAGACCCGGGTTTGAGCCTCAGCTGAGCAAGTGCTTTTTAAATCAATATTTATTGAAATACACACACACAATTTCATTTCATTGAGCTGCATTTCGTAGTAGGTCATAGTAATCATCTGGTCGTGCTGAATTTTGTTTACAAATTTATTTTTTCACTTCTCTCGTTCCAATTGTGGTTACATCGTTACCCATAAGACCAATGTAAGTAAGTTTGCTAACGATCAGCAAAATGCTTGATACGCACTCGAAATTGATTTCATAAAAATGAAAGAGCTTCATACAAAATTTCAAGTCTATATGTTCAATACGTCTGTACCTTTGTTCTAGATGTGTGCGAACAAGCAGACATAAATGCAATATTTACATTACAACATGTCATCGACTTAGTAAATAGTATATAAAAATCAGGAAAAACATGAAAAATATTAAATTTTGTACCATCCTCAATTATTTCATAACTCAAACTCTTAAAATCAATAATTTTTCATTCCTTATTTTATTGACATTGTGAGTCTGGAGAGAGCTCTGCCTAGTTTACCTCTCCCTGCACCTCCTATCCACCAAAGGGATAATAGAAAGTTATACAATATAAAGTTGGATAATATAAACTTTGCGAACAAATCCAATACTACAATACAGTTGAAAATGGCAAATGTGATATGGAAGAGATGCAATCATATCATCAAATCGATTGAATGGTCCTTTCTATTTCCCACTCCATTTATCCACCGTCAAGAATATTTCATTGTCAGTCATACAATCATTTTATTACGTAATAAAATCATAACAGCTGAAAGAAATACCTATAGTTGAACCTTCTGCATGTTTAGAAAATAATAACAAACCGTTGCTTATTAGTCTTGTACTAACCGAATGTTCCCCTAACGTTTTATTAAATACTATGTTATGTATATTAATTTTTTAAACTAATTGAATTAATCCAGCTATACTTAGGTTGTGTAACTGTCAATAGGTGATTGCGTACTGTTTAAAGGATTGATTTAATGCTGTATGAATATGAGTTTATATTTCCTTTAAATCTAGTACAGTTGAAGATATTCTTATTTTTAAATCCAATTTATTAGATATTATATTAGAGACTTTGGGGTATAGAATCGCGTCATAACTTGATAAGTACGTGTAAAATGAAAGACTTTACAATCATCGGATCGGAAATGGAGCAAAAAATTTAAAAAAAAATGTTTACTCTAATATACTAATTAATGTTTGTGGATGGAAAACTGTCCATTTCCGTTTCTAACCATTTTTATCATCCCTAGTATCAAACGTGTAATGTTACTGTTAGAGAGCGTAGTGTCACTCCTGACCTTTGGTGGTAGGAATAATGAAGTTCGCTTAAAAGCTATTTTCCTTACCTTGAATGGGTACCATAGCGACAAACGCAAAGGGAGGATTTCTCAGAGAGCAACTGATTGCTCTATATGCATCTTGTTTGTGAGAGCACCTTATAGATCTAGTCTTTGATGTCTGTCTTGTTATATAAGGTGTGTGGGTTACTTTGCAATGTATCTATTCCAGGAAAGCCCACAAAGGTATACTTGTATAGTGATATGCATAAAGTGCTTTTGTATACGTTTTTGTAAAAATAGTTGTTTTCGCCAGACGCAGAAAAGTAAAAATGTTATAATTATTGAAATTTGTGAATAATGCAATTCCATTACAACCTAAATAAAAGTTTATTTTTGAATTGTGATTTTAACTCCAGTTCACCTTCATATTATTGCAGCGTCCGGTATTTGACGCTGTATCAGACTTGACTCGTGGAATCTGGAGTCATATTCGTCTGAAGAGATCCAAAGAAAGCCGATGACGATGAAGCTCAAAACGAAACATTTACGCAGTTTCGACATCAGAAACACCTATAAATAGGTGAAGTGGTATTATCGTTGTCTCATAAGGTACACAATTTATTGCACTACGATTAGATAGACACGATGGAGCAACCGAGTTGCTAATTTAGTTGCATTCGTATACTAAAATATATTAAAAAATGTTTCGTCTTCTTAAATTTAAATATCAAATCATATGCTATACTTAAAAATCTAGAAATAATAATGAACATAACACTGTAATTCATAATATAATGCTTATAATACTATACGAATACATGTAATACCAAAATGAGATACAGTTTAAAGAATCGTTTAATTTGAAAATACACTTAATTAATAACACATTTAAGACCGTATATTAAACAACAACGAACAACAACAACAACCAACAATTACACAACAACGAACAACAATTTACAAACCGATATTTAATTGGCATAGCATAAGCATACAATTTTGGAAGTGATAAGGAAATTACCACTAAGAATGGTAAGAATGTTATGTTCATCAGCCGTCAAAATACAAGGTGATGACAAGGTTTAAAAATTATAAGACGATAATTTTTCTGGAATTATATTTGACTGTCTTGAAATCATCTAGACCGACAGTTTGGCACATAAATGTAAGTTATTTTCACCGTCAGACAACTAGATAATTAGACTGAGAGTTTCCCCTTCAAGGGCTTTTTGTAACGGTGTATAAGTCAAAATGAAGAAGTTTAGCCCCTTACTTACCATTAACCCTACAACAATGACACGGCCGTCTCGTTTTATTTATTTTTATTTACTACCGTTTTATCGATAACATAAAGTAGACAATGAGGTTTAATGAACCACTAAAAGGGACAGTAACCCATGATTATCATAACAATCGAGATGGATACTCATAATACTTTATGCGTTTATTCACCCTTCGAAACTGGCCGGTTTACAATGTTATCTCATTATATTGTATTTACAAAACTAGTTTGCACAAGTTTGATTAAATAATGTAATATCACGCATTCACAGTTACGTGAACTTGATTAAATCCAATATTTGATTTGACACCATTGGATTAGTTCACGTTGAATTTAATCAGCCAGTTAATTAAAAGAGAAGTTATTTTGAAATTAGAGAGGAGAACACCATGAGATTGGCTGAACACAATTTAACATGTTCATGAACGTACAGTTAGTTATTTGCTAAATGTACCAATTGCATGTTGCTGTGTATTTAATTATACCTAATTTTAGGGGTTTTTAATAGAAGAGGTTCAATCTCTGATTAAATTTTAGGCCATAACATGTTATTTTATATTTAAATGTTTTATTCATTCAGCAATAAAATACACGTGACTAAATTAATTTATTGTTAATACGAAAAGCAGACGAATAAAATGATATTATCTAGTAAATCGATAAAATGTAAGCCAATACGATTGAAGAAATGTTGCCGTAATTTCTGGTAGGGTAGCACGAGAATTGAAAATATGAGCTACCGCTGCCATTATGACGTCAGGGTTACTGAGACGAGGATTCTCTGCCTTCGTGTGGATTAGTTATACTTTCTTGGTACAAGAGACCTTCAGATAACGTGAGCGTATACAATACAACAGCAAATATGTTTCCAGCAAAGTTTTGTCTAGCCAAATTTCCATTGAAGATGTCAGTTTGAACGTGAGGAGCGATCTGTTGGTAATAACTTTTTAATAATGTTTATATGCTTAGACAGGCCTCTAAATAAATTCCTCCTGTATTTCATTAAACTAAGATGTTTTGAAAGATTGACATTTATTTTGTGCAATCGGAAATTCCAGCCTCCAAAACATCTTTAAGTATGAAGGACATTAGCGGACATAAAAATACCAAGTGTAATCTCTGGAATAGGATTCGTCAAACGTATCCTCTTTAACTGTAATTATCAGTTGATATTTTTAAAACTGATAATTAATAAATATTGAAAGTTTGATGAATAATTCATAGAGACCAGAACCTCTGATAATATACTGGCTTTTACTGGCTTAAGAATATTTTTATTATTAGGTAAATATTAAATACTGAGGAAACTATTACACTATTCATGTGATGTTTTTCGATATTATAATCGGTTTGAAGGCATTTCCCCCTGTTATTATGGGCTTTTATTCTATTAAATTCCATATTATATATAGTCTCAAGTAGGTAATCTGGCTAATTTACGAAATAAATATTTTGTTCAACAAAAAATATAACTATCAATACACCAATATATTTTTGTAAAAACAAATATGACATATTTATATTTCAGTAACCAGTTAAAACAAGGAGTACGCTTTGTATCTCATGTCTACATGTCATTTCATTTTTTAGTTAAATTGTGGACAGAGACAGGCATAAATAACATTTTTCCCACCCCCTTCTAGTGCCTTTGCAGAGATCAGCCAGTAAACAACCAATAAGAAGCTATGTTTCTTAAACAACATTCGTTTCAGTGTATTATGTGTCCAGTAAACATTACAAAAAAAGCACAAATGTATTCGTAAGTTCACCAGTGAGGGTTAGTTACCTGGGTTCGTTCTTCCCGTTTTCAGAGTTTCACACATCCATACAACTTTGTAATGTGTGCCTTACGTGTTAAGATTGTATTCAATCTAGTTTTCTGGCAATTTCCAATAAAAATTATACATGTAAAGTTTTTTATTTTCTATTGAGGTGATCTATTCGAGAGGATGTATATATTTTTACGTCTACTAAGAGAAGTTTTTGTGCCCTTATTACATCGGCTTTTCATATTGCGAGATCACATCTCTTTTACTTATCACTTTTAAATCTCCCGCGTAAACCTATGTTATAGTAGAGTTTAACAATCAATACAGCACCGCAGCTTGATTTACGTGAAGCTTTTTTTCTATATAAGCAACATCCATTTTGATGATGTTGCATGTCACTCTATGGGGTTTGGCCGAATTTTAATGAAAATCTTTAAAGGTAACCGTGATGGCAACGAGAAAATCGCAATAAATAAATTTGTAAACTACCAATGGACAATCATGTGACATAGCAACACATGTACCCAAATAAACTAAACTATAGATATTAAATTTTACTCACATCTCAACGAAATTACCAGTAACATTACTTATAAACTATCTATATAAGTGACGCATAATTTTATAATTATGTGTGTCATTCCATGATAAATTTGCTAAGAGTTAGTTAAAACGTTTACATTGGTCGTTAGATAACCATAATAGCAACGGAAAAATTGCACTTTAAAAATGTTTTGTAAAGAAACCCAGCACACTCCTAACAGAGTTAAACATGAAACAAATTAACACATGTTGCTTAACTACCTCAAATTTTCCAACCTCATTGTATGTTGACTAAAAACCTGGTTACAAGATTGTATTTTCAGCGTAGACTTTTGTACTCACCATATTTCACTGGAGCTTTTAATATTTAAACAATGATATGAATTATAATATAACTAAAAATTGAATAAATCATATACTTAGATATCTCTGGAAATATTTCATCTGTAAACATGAAACGTTGTATGAAACTTAATTTATCCAAAGGCAAGAATTAGTTGTACGATGTTGTATACCCAACCATGGAATTTGAATGAGCGTTGTTAAAACCTTTAAGTTAGTAGCCCGTCACAATTTCTATTGTGTTTTCCATAAGATGTACAAATTTTGTCCCCTATGATTAACTGTCATGCTATTTGTCATTAATGACATGAGATAGAAATTTTACATTCTGTTAAGCAATATGTGGTGTGGCTAACTAGTACATTGTTTATTACTTTGCTTTATCTTTGACTCATGCATATTTAAAAACGGCCTTGGCATTATGTTGTTGTGCATGGCATTGTAACTTGGTTTCAAGTATATATGTTTCAATATAATTGGAATATATTGAAGTTAGAGGATTACAAAATTGTAACAACCTGTTAATCTTTCGTTAAAAATATATCACATTAGCAGAATAATATTATAATACCAAGTAATTCATGGAGTGAATCAATCAGAAGATTTTATCTAATTAGTCAATTATAATAGGTAAACTTAACTGATAATTCACTTAATAATAATGACGCCAGAAAGATTAAATGGTGACCAATATTAACATTTGATGTTTCCAGTGTAGTAACAAAGATGTCAAGAAATTTGTAGAAGCTCACTGTTACTAAGCTGCAAGGTAAATTATGCATTGTTGTATTTTTTTTTTTTTTAGTGCAATTAGTAATTTATTAATTTGTGAAACCTGAATAACCTAAGTTTCAATTCTTTTTACCCCTGAATATAAATTTCACCCCTTAGTTTATGTAGTTTGAGAAGAGGTTTCCAAGGAGACACGTCTGAATACGGAAAGTTGTTCAAGGGTACTTCGCAATGTCGGTTGTCATAGCAATAGTGATTTACTAGCTGTGGTGAAGTACATAGAACCTAACAGGGAACGACCACTGTGGTTACGATGCAAGTACGATGCGATGTGGTTAGAGCTAAGCATTAAACGGTAAAGTACAGTGAGGATGTTACCATATTACACTTATTACATTGGAAGGTGTGAAATTTTAAAATATGCTATGCACAGTTTATCACTGTTATATTTATACAGTTTATACGTCTTTACCATTTTTTTTATGTAGAATATTTTTTATTCGAATTGAAACGAATAAATACAATTTTCTACATGTTATCACGGTTATTTTTACGTACAATTTATATACTTTTACCCTTTTTGTTATATAAAATTCTCTTCATTCACTAAATAAATCAAATTTTCTTTGCAGCGGGGGCAACAAAGTTTGTACAAGGTGTCTTGTCTTCACTGTAGAACTGTTTTAGCTCACATGAATCAATTTTACTATGAAATTAAAGACATTAAGGAAGTAATGTGATTTTTTATCGAGTCAATTAACTGCAATAGCTTACTCTAAAGAAGCGTACATCTTTCAAGTATAAACTTTCAGACATTTTAAGTTTTTGAAACGTTAAACTTTCAGACAGAAGTAGGCTTCTCAGAGCAATGTATGTATATATTTTTTGATCAGGAAAGAGGCAAAGTCAGCTATGGAAAAAATTCTAACATTGAAGTAAATTACAATGACCACAAGTATTACAATTTTTAACATATTTTAAATTATGGAGCAACAAACAAGGGATACCTCCTAACTGGGACATGCATGGTGCTCGGTTAGTGCAAGCGTATCTTTAAAGTCGTCGTGCTCGCTTATGCATTGACGGATTCGTTGGAAAAATTCCCTTTCTTCTAAAGGTGTACTAAAGGTTAATACGATTCTCAAGTTTCATAGTTTTATCTTTACTGGTTCAAAAAATAAAATAAACATACAGAGAGATAACGTAAAACAAATATTTATGGACATATACCATAATATGAACTTTTTTACTCATGTTTATGTGTAGAACATAATCCCAAATTAATGCAACACTTTTACTGAACACCCTGTATAGTTATCATTTAATTCTATTCTTTATAATTCCACTATTGCATTAGAGATATTAAGCTTCGTACTTGCTATCATACTCATAAACTGCACTACTGCTATATTAAAACAATTAGTATATAATAATATATCATTCCGTTATACACGGATCTTCTGTTTTAATAGAATTCACATATTTATATCCATTATTTGAAACAGTTGTACTGGAACATTCAAAACTGGAGATTTCAAAGATCCGACTTATGAGTTACAGAAAACTTAAGAACCAACCTATAACTCGTATTTGTTCTGTTTTAATGCTTTAAAACCAAATATATAAGGCTAAGGACGTAAAAGTGAAGTAGTAAAGAACCATAACGCTGGGTACACCGTAGTAAAGCGTTAGAACCTCATTAGCTGAGCTTAAGAGAAGCCTATTATTCGCAGGGGCTGGAGAAATGTCATTTCCATCTGTCTGCCCGTCTGTCCATACGATATTGCGAAAACGAACTGACTTAGGGTCATTAAAGGCTGACACAATTTCTCTTTTAACTGTAGGAGTAGATGTAAACATTTCTTTATTATTATTATCTTTCTATCTGTCCGCAGAACATCTCGAAAATGAAATGATCAATATATTTGTAGTTTTCATGCAACCTTAGCATAGCCTTTTACACACATGAGGTGTGGCGTATTTATAAAAACCTTTCGTTATTCAAAATTAATTGGTAATGGAATATAAATAAGCATAAATAAAAAGCTTTTTATTAATTCAGTATTGGCTATATTAGCTAAGCTCGAACGAAGCCAAATGCTTATGGGCAGGAAAAAATCATTTCAATCTGTCTATCTGCCTGTCTGTCCATACGGTATGTGGAACAACGAAATGACCTAAGACTTAAAGTTTTCCACGAAGCTTCATTTAAATGTGAAAAAACCCTGAGTTCGATCATAGTGCAGTCACTTCATTGAATTTGGCTGAGCGTTGGCGAATATTTTTACATACGTATGAGTCACCATGAATATCAGAATAAATAAATTTGTAAAGAAATTCAATACACCCATAAGAGATTCAAACATGTGACATATTAACACACATGTAGCTTAACTAACCCAACCCAAACAACATCACTTTTTAGTGACTTGGAATTTTATTATTTCAACACTAATATGAAACCCAATTTAAAGAAACAACAAAATGAATGTATCATGTAGTAAGATATATCAAGAAGTATTTCATATATATTTGAAAATTGTACGGAACTTCATTTCTACCAGGATTTGTTCTATGATGCGTCATTTTGGTGCCAACTTCCTCGTTGTACGATTGTTTATTTATCTATTTGTCCGGGCATCTCGAGAATGAAAAGTTATAGATTTATAATTTTGTATAAAACCTAAGCGAAGCCTGTTCCGACACGTGTTGTGTGGTATACTAACACCTTGATAGAGATAAAATCGAAACTGCCCAATAGAAAATCCTTATAACTGTCATTCTAACTAACTGTGTTCACTAACTAACTGGAATCGTATTGACTGGTCTTAGTTAGTAGGTTATAACAGAAAGAGCTTTGAACCAAACCCTGACGTAGCACTAGCCAAAAATAGATTATACACAAACCCTGGTTTAATACTGTGCTTGTTTGTAGTGGTGGCTTTGTACGCGTTCGTGTTTTGTTTCTGTCTGTGGTCTGTGACAGACATGTTAGATAGAAAGGAATAAAACATTTTCTCTTAGTATTTGGATAATATTGGTACACACCCAAGTTTTGTCATTCCAAGACGCGTTCCGCGTACAAAACTGACCAATATAACAGGAATCTAGAACGGATATCCAATACGGGAGGAGTTTCATAATAGCGAGAACTGACCACGCTTTATCGTGACCGTGCAACCTTGTAGACCCTTGTCGGCGGCTAATTGGAGCCAATTACAGCAATGAGAAGGCGGCTGTTAACAGAGTTGCAGACTGTCGAGCGGTACCATTTACGTGCCATGAGGTGCGAATCACGTGACCTCTGTTATACGAGCACATTTGTTAATTAAGCTTTACAAATGTTTCAATGGGGAGCGGCGTATACAGACCACCGCTTTAACTTGATCATACAGTAAAACAGCTGATATTTTAATAGACGGCTGATTTCAAAACGATCTGCAATGAAATATCAGTCAGATTTACCAACTAGTACCGAATAGTAAAATGAAAGTTCCCTTCACACAACCATACAAAAACGGGGTTTCTGGATGATATAATGACAATCACGAGAAAAGTATAACGTATATAGTATTTTTGAAATCAGCAAAACATTACATTTTTTATTAAGTAAAAGATAGTCCGTTGCATTTAAAAAGATTTACTCGAACCCTGCACCTTTCTGCTTGTTGGTCTTTAAAACTGCTTCATGATAATACATGAAAAGTAAAAACATTTAATGCGTATTTCGCGAAAAAACGTTTCAATATAGGTACTAATAAAAACAGTTTGAAAATTTTGATCAAAAACAATTCTTTGAGCGCAGCGAGATAACGACGCAACATAAAATCAATTTGGCCACATTAATTTCATGCTCTTGTTATTACGCTCAACATTTTAAAAACCTAGAACGAAAATAAAAAACACATTCAACCACTATAACGTCGGTTGATCACATCCACGCAACAATCTGTACCACTCCTCACCATCACAGACCCCCAGGCAGCAAGGCTCCTTACCCCCGCCCCGAAGCGTGCACAGTCTCCAATACATCTAATATCGTCTAGGAGAGCGATACAAAGGCGACAATCCTGAACAGTAGAGGACCTATTAACAATTGTTTATCGATTATTTGGAATGGATAATAATGATGTTTCCCTTCTTTAAAACATTTCGTGGAAAGTTAAAGTTACAAATCGTCGAAAGGGTTTTATTTCAATGCAATTTCTGGTAACCAACCCAGCTCACCAACTGCCTTCCGGTGTATTCCACGTGGCACCAATTTAAAATATATTAATATCATTATCTTGATACTATCAAAAACCTAGTAATTTGTTGACTTTGATGTGTAACCATTTCGCTCGAATTGTTCAACTGTTCTAGGTTGCAATACATCATAAAAAATAACATTCATTGCCATTCGACACAAAATGTGTTAATAAATTTAAAAAAAATAAAGACACAGTTTTCAAAAAATTAAACTAAATATTAATAAATACTTAAATGTCAATTAAATGTGCTAATAATGATGACTCAAAAACTGTAAAGAACGTAAATTATTTATATGAATTATACACATTTATCTCCTCGAAACCTATTGCAATATACAATATTATGTTTATATTTAAATAATTTAAACTTTTAAAAAAATGTTGATTTAGTGTAATAATTTTGAAAGTAGATTTTCTACACCTAAAGTAATCGATTTAGTAAGTTAGCTTACATTTAGGCGTTATTTACTGAATATACTAATAAAATATATACCTCAAAATACCTCTCATTCCAAAACATACTCTGTCACTTCAGTAGATTCTTGTAATTTCAACTATTTCTATTAGACAGTAACTGTGTCAGGCTTATAAGAAAATTCTGTAATTCTTTTGTTAAGTGCTGTTGTTTTGTAACTTTTAACTTTTTCCAGACAAAAACATGTTCTTGCTTTGCTTTAAAATAGCTACTAAGCGGTAGTAGGAAATTGGGATTGGGTTCATATTACAATGAGAGTTTTATATTTCAAATATCTTTCTTTTATGAAGAACTCAAGCAAAGTAATCGTATTTTAATTACTCATTTAGTTCAGTAATCATTGTAGTAACATTTTAAGACGGTAATAATAAGTTAATGATGATGAATTTGTATCATTGTCTTTGTAAAGTATTACAATTTGTGAATGCATATCCGATACCAAATACCCCTATCTGTTTTTATTTAAGTTATTTATTAAAAATAAACAGTGCGTAAATTAAAATAAATACGAAATCCTTCCTATCGTTTTCAAAATAAATAGCAAACATATTTATCCCTCAGGTCTTCTAGTATCTATTCCCATAGATATCTGAACAAAATTTGAGGTTTCATAGATCATATTATTGAGATTCATTTAAAAAGGTTTTCTTTCAACTGCTATTGTAGACGTGTGTTTTTTTATGGAAAAACGAAAATAATGTAATAATTAAACATAAAATGGATGTGTTATAGTATAAATTTAGGTTAATTCTGGCCTTTGTTATTTAAAATATATTATTGGTCAGTTTTGTTTGAACGGTTTTTAAATAGAGATCAATCAGTTTATTTGAAAATTTTCTACTCCAGACAGCTGCACTTTATTTTTTATGTCAATGCCAGGACGATTTTTCAATACCCTAAAAAAATTTTCATAATTCTTAACAATTTTTCTTAATAATGGGTGTAATAGGCAACATGAACTCTGGACATGTCCTGAAGAAACTTAGTAACTGCAAATATAATGAGTCTAATTTAATTTAATGATTCTATCTTGATGAACTTTTGACAATTGACAAAATTGTAAAACAATGCATATTGGTGATTTTTCGAAAAGATCTTCTGAGTTAAAGGATCTATACGTTAAAAATCAGACGCTACTGTAGATGAAATAATGTTGATAAATCCAAAGTTCAACTTCTATAAAATTTCCCAATATCAAATTACAATAGCTATATTTTATTTTTTTTTCATGTCTGTTTTGGATAACTTTTTCCCATTTTTATTATGGCAACTGTGACCATTTATATTTTCAAAGATTGTAACCTAAATAAATATAATTCTTTAAACAAAACTATTGGCGTCCTTGCTTTTCATTTAATGTGTGTTACAATAAAATAAACAATATGAAAGGTACCACGGCCAAAATATTGGAATGGATTCTTAAATGAATTGAAAACTTGAAGTGTGTATTGATTACAACAGTGGTGGTTCATCAGAATGTAAGAGAGCATTAGACGCCAAGGTAATACTTTGGACAACTTAATTTACGACCGTTAAAATTTATTCAGCGGACAATGGACGGCAGTTGAATAGATAATGTTTTCTACAGACCAATCATGTGAATTCAGAGCGTGTGGGCAGTATGGACGAACGTTTCTTTCTAAGCGCAGCCACACGCGCATTGTCTTGTTCTTTCTCTCTTTGCACTTCACTCCATTTCCGTTTCAACAAATGTTTGATTTTCACGACGGAGGATAATTATTGTTTATTTATGTTTCTTTGTGACACGATAACTTAAGAATACATGTGAAAGAATTTCAGGGATGTTTTAATAATGAATCTAATAGTCATAGTATTATTTTGTTGATTAACTATTCATCGTTACCTTTAAGCGCTAGTTTAAAAACTATAAACATTTTTAAAAACTTTTTTTTTAAATTTCAAATCCCAATATTAAATTAAAATTGCATTCTTCTAATTGCGGCACCTCTGTTTTGGACAATCTTTTTCCGTTTTCATTTTGGAAAATTTTAATAACCCTTTAAATACTTTATTACCTTTTTACATTTTATTCTTATTTTCTATTAAAGAACTAATCTTGGTGCATCTTACTGGAATATGGATAAAAAAAGGTTTTGTTTTAAGCATTTTATTTTAATTTTTCCCCAATTTCCAAATACGTTTACAACAGTAGACCATGCTTTACAAATATTTTTTTCAATATACCAAAAATACAATATAATATCAATAAATTATTTTTATATGTTATCATTTAAAAACCTGTAAGTTCGAATCTCCTTGTAAATGGTTTGGTCACAGCGTGGCCCAGATCGACCTATGCTCGGTAAATCGCTCGGAAAGGTCGGTCTGACAAGTTAATGGCAGTGTTCTATAGACACTGGCACTTGTTGGGCTAACACTATGCATGTGATATTTAAAGGTTACCTTAGCAAAAGCTCAGATGGTGGCATTGTTTTTGTTAGGAGCATTGATTTAATTTTGAACGTTTTCAAACTAAAATATTACATGATTTCTCACAAACGTATAGCACTTCAAGTTTTACTATGTTTGTAGATTATTCCTAAATATTACCAACGTAATGACCAGTTTCTGTCTGGTGATAATAAAGCCAAACCATTTTTTATATGTTTGCAATTCGCTTAGGCCCTCAGCTCATAAACAACACTTTAATTTTTTAAATGTAAACTTAAAAATAGCAGCAGTCCGAACACATGCATGTAATCTAAGTTAATAAGATTTCAAAGTTATGTTACTTTCACTGACGAAAATCTATTGACGTTCATTTCGAACGTGTGTTTATGTCCCAAGTATAAAAATGTATTTATTCAACCTTCTGCTGTATAATGTTATGGTAATTAATATGATACTACTTTTATAAGACAATGAAACAAATATTTATATAAAATTGTCAAATTTTAATGGTTAACACTTTTTTATTATTTTGTATGTTATTTATTCACATTTTCATTTGTCTACAACTTGTTACAACTTTTGCGATTTGTCGCTAATACTAATACCTAAGAATATAAATATACAATAGTTAACCTAAAACAGTGTTACAGATAAATAGGTTAAAGAAAGGAAAATAATTTGAATTGCACTTAACATCAGAATAAGTTATTTACTTCTTAATTGATCGTTGGCTATAATTATACAGAAAAAACAGCAAATGCTATACCAAACCAGAGTTTTTAGACTAAAATAATGTAATAAATAAATATATATATATATCCAAATTAGTAGGGAGTAGTTAAAAATTTAGTTATCATCAATAGAGGCGACATATTTTGATTGTAGTGAGCAATCATGTTTTATGATTAAGCGTTGAAAGATACTTTTGCTTCATGCGATTATCAATATTTTTATTACAAGTAAAATAAAATTAAAGTTTATAGATTTTTATTTTATTGTTATCACGTACGTTTAAGTACCAAAAACCTCTGATATATTTGCTTGTATTAAAGCAAAGTAAATTAAGATTAGTACATTACAAGCTTAAATCAACTCCATCTGAATTTTAAAAATCCCTATTACAAGGTTATAAAAAACAATCAATTGATAACCAAGCTAATTAATATAACAGCTGTTATTTGTGCAAAGTGATTAAAACACGTTTGTATGGATCCTTTACAGGTCTAAACGTCTTCAACAATTATTTAAAATAATAAAAGTTGATTTATTTAGCTAGTAGTCCTAATTCATGGTTTTCATTAATACGATAATATGATTTACTGTGATTATTCTATCACAACCTCTTGATAGCCTATCAGCAGCATTTTCCGATAGTTGAAGCGATTAGCTGAGTGGGCGACAGTATCGGATTTCTGTATCGGTCGAGTCACATGATCCCTGTTTTCCTTAACTATATATTTCACTAATTAACAGGGTAAGGATCGCAACGCGCTACCTGCGTTGTTAAAGCGAACGTCATTTTATACATAGCATGCTCGAATTATTAACTGATCATAAATTAATTAACTGATTTACCATTCTTAGGGCATATTAAAATTAAATTTAATAAATCACTAAATTTTTATTATTTATAAATTTAAATTATAAACCCGATGTAAAAAGTTTAATTTTTAAATATAGATCAAATACAGAATTAAAACAAGTTACGATAATATTTCGATTAAAATTTGTTGATACCTACGAAGAGTAAACGTTTTGAATTTCTAAAAATGAATTAAAGATATCGATATTCTTCCTACAGATATTGTGTGATTTGTTGAATTGTTTCCACCATAATTATTGGGTATAAAAGAGAAATTGTTCGCAAACGATTAACTTCTATTATTATAAGTTTATATTATATTGAGTTTATAGTCATGTTTTCATAACATGTAAAACAATATCAAATACTCTATATGAAAATAGCTCAATGAAAATAATTCTATTTTGTGCATGGGTGTAAAATAATACTCTTGCTCATACTGGAGGAAAAACTTAACTTAAACTTAATTATTTGTAAAATAATATTGATTAAGAAACACCGATTAACGGATATTACATTTTTGTAATAAGATGTTGAGAAATAATCAATAATAATTCATTAAAACCTTTGAAAAAGATATGTAGATAAAATGTTCACCTTTGAAATAAGTACCTAATCTAAACGCAGTTACATATTTAATGTTTAAGGTATAGAAGACGGTGGTATAACATCATTACATAACATAATTGTTAATAGCAACATTCTAAGATATTATTTTACTTCTGACGATAATTGTATCATGATTTTATTTCTTTATTACAATCTGAATCTGTAAGAATTGTAAGATTGTAATGAAAACCATAATACCTTTGTAACAAAACGTAATCCCACTTTATCGACTTCACAAGTGTTTTAGTTAGTGCTCTGTAAAACAATACGGTCGTTATGAAAGTAAACAACTGCAATAATTTAGTTTTAATTGGAACACAAAGGTTTATTGAGTTTGTGCAAATACGGTGCAAAGATAATTGATTGTTAACTGTGATCATGCAATATCTCTCCTGATATTTCATTTGATATTTTGCAAGTGCATAAATGCTCCTGCCTATCATTGCAAACTATTCTATCTGTATTGCTCAGAGTATTCATAAACTACTTGCAGTATCAAGTCTTCATGGCACGTCATCAAAGCTAAATTTATAAAAATAACTCTTAGTGTTCTGATCATATTTTTAGACGTGTAGAATTATAATGTTAGCCCATATAACGTTGTAACGTAACAGTGATAACTAATGGACTGGCTCAAATAAAACAAACCTTTTTTTATAATCTAGAAATTGAAAAAAAAAATTTTATAAAAAACTATGAAAATATTTTGGCTTTTTAATAAAAATACTTAATAGTTGAGATTTCCCCGCTGTTTAATTAAAACACCGTTATGGGAAATAATAAATTTTACACATTACTAGGAATATAAACTGAAACACAAAATACAAAGGGTGTAAATACTAGGAAAGGGAAAGATATGAACGTTAGAACGCTAGTACCTATAATACATATGTACCCGATCCACCCAACTCCTAAAATATTACAATAGGTGGATAATAAATAGACCTCATGCAACTATGAAGGTCATGTTCCTCTTCCGGAGAGGATCAAATAGCTTCTTTCATAATCCCATCAAAATCCTTAAAGCACAGACGCTAAGATGTCCCAAGAACTTATGACTGTAAACTGCCACATCCAACTCTACAAATTCAAGATTGGAAATGATTTGATTTGTATCATGCAATAATTTTTAGTTATAAACGTTACAGTTTATAACAGTGAATGTTGAGTTTGGCTCCATTTCACATTTCGTACAGTACAACGTGTAAAATCTGACATTGTCACAGACATAACTCACAAAATGGTAATGGAGCTAAACTTAACATTCGCTGTAAATATCCCACATAAATTCCCACCATACTTATGTGTTTTATCATATCATAAATAAAAAGTAAAAAAAAAAAACTGTTTTTTTCTTGTTTAAGATTTATTTAATTATTAGTGGTATGATTGGAGATCTACTCATCGTTGCAGAAATAAATTGTGCTGTCATAAGGTACTATTTACACAGAGCAGTTAATTACAGTTAACAGGCTTTAACATTTGTTTGGTGTGATGCAACTGTAGAGACCAAGATGGGATTTTCGGAATTTTAGAGACTTTTGGGTTTTTAAAAATAGGAATATGCTTATGTTAACCAGGAACCCTAAGAATTGTAATGCAAATTTTCAGTACAATCAGTCTATTACTATTTGCGTGATTACGTAAAACACATAAACTTTCAAATATACAATTTATTTTCATATACAATAGTATAAATATCAAATCATTTTTAGAATTAAGTACCTACATAGTTTAAGTCCATATTGTTATGGAAATTTGATTTTACTTTAAAATAATCATAATTATTCTTTCCGACTGCAACTTTTTACTTAGATAGAAATTAATTTTATTTTAAATAAATAATACACTAAAAGGAGTAATTTATTGGTAATCCTTGAACTCATTTGCTGAAACACTCTTATCTACAGATGACTTGCGATCGTACACGTACCAGTTTGGCGCCACATGATCACTTTCGTTGTCAGAAAACCGCCTAAAACAGGATCTCCACTTATTAGCTAAGTGTCAATAACTTACAGGTCATTGCTCCTTAGGGCCTGATATATCGGGTTTCCACAACAGTTTCGAACTGCTCCTGTGTCGTCAGAGCCCGGCCACTTGTCGAACACAGCCGCAGCCACTGGTGACACATACACGCTTCACAAAACTCTGTTATTTCCAAGCAGAGATATGAACAGAGCGAGAAAGGGATACCAAGTGCACAAATAAGTTTTCCTGGAGAAGGTGCAGCCCACAGAATATAGCAGTATGACCTATGCTTTCTTGTACTTACTTCATTCTCCAACATTGGTAACAAAGCGACAACACATGCGCCCATACACAAGCATTCTAAGTTATCTCAAACCGAGATATAAACAAAGTGAGTAAGTGATACCAAGTGGACAAATACGTTATTCTGGAGAAGGTGCAGCCCACAGATTATAGCAGTACCACCTATGCTTTCTTGTACTTACTTCATTCTCCAACATTGGTAACAAAGCGAAAACACATGCGCCCATACACAAGCATTCTAAGTTATCTCAAACCAAGATATGAACAAAGTGAGTAAGTGATACCAAGTGCACGATTACGTTTTTCAGGAGAAGTTGCGGTTTAAAGGATATAGCAGTATGACTTAGGTGTTTTTGTGGTTTCTTTATTCACCAACATTGGTGACAAAATTACAACAGATGAGCCAATACGCAAGTTTCACAAGCATTATCAGTTATCTTCCAACCGGATGGATGGAGTGATCAATTATAGCAATTGTTGCACTAAGCTTTCTCGAAGATAGTCATGCTTATATCCCTCAGCACTGCTACCTAAGAACTTTTTATGGCATTATTTTCCACCATTAACTTAAGGAAAAAACTTGATGTACAGGGAAAATGTATGTATTTTTGTTGAGCATTGCTGGAAATTCAGTAGGAACTTATGTTATCGTCTCAAAAGAAACATTACTGAAAATGGGCGAAAAATGCATTATAGATCTTTCAAGGTATAGGAAATTTAAGACTACTTGAGATGTCATATCTGTTATATTACATTTTTTGAACACAAGAATTTTTAACATACGTATGTTTTAGGGTACTGTATGAAACAACTGTATGTATACTGTATAAATACAGTATAAATTAGTAATTAAATTAGATTATACTGTAGGGTGCTGTAATTTTTCACGCGAGCGTTTTACTAACTGGGAAAGACGGAATCGGAAGTGGTGGCCAACACTAAACCTTCCTAGGAAATAAACCTTAACCTATAAATAAAACAATACGATACAAATCAAAACAATAATTAAAACCTATTGAACAAAAGGTAAAAAAAATTATCTGGATAGTGAAAAACATTGTCCGATTAAGACCACATACTCTTTAAATTATCGTTATTATGTCGTATGTTCTTTTTTTTTTTAATTAAACACGTTCACATATTTACGGAACATACATTTCTGATGTATATAAAAAACACAGTACCCTTGACGCTGGCTGCCCTGGCTATGGAACAGTTACAATCACGTGGCTGAGAAATTGTAGAAACGTGAGGCCAAAGCTGGGGAAATCATGCGGAGACATGAGGCCAAGGTCGGTGTTCTTAACCAATAATTTATACTCACAACTGTAATTTTAAAAATCATGATGTTGACGATTTCGTTTGCATCCATGCATCTATGCATAGTCGTATGTGGTTCTAACCATTTAATTATGTTTTTATCTTTCACCTCGATCACTCAAATAGTTCTAGCCAAATACAGATCGTACTTAAAACGGTAAATTTCCGAGCAGTAACAAAGGGAAAGGACCGGAATTGTAATTATTGGTTATCAGCCAAAACGATATAAATTTTATGAATAGTTTTTTTTTCTTAGACACACCCCGCTTGATGTAAATAATAGGTATGTGGCACAAAGAAACCGGAATGTCATCAATTTGAATCATTTTATGAAATTATGTCGTCTTCAGGCATATGTTTCTATCCCATTCACTGATCCAAAATATAACTACTTTATTAACTATGAGCCTGACTTAGATTTTAAATGTTTCAAAACATATAAAGTTTTAAAATGAAAATTTGCTATATTTAACTCATACTTCAACCCCTCCTCCCACAAAAATTAGCGTATCTAGATGGTAAATTAGGGTGAAAATTTAAGTATGTTTTCATAGAGTGCAAATATATCCTTGCCTTCCAGAGGTAGATTCCATATCTCAGGGGGCAAATAAATAATATAGGCTTGTTCTGAACATACCTTGTTTATATATTATATATTGAGTTTATATATTTCAGATCCAGCTATATTAAATTCTTGTGTGAGACATCATTTAAGTTTCTATTCTTCAATAAACAGTGTATAAATAAGTATGCAAAAGTTTTTACAAACATATGTAAGGAAGGATTCTTGTAAAAAAACATTTTTTATTAAGTAGCCATAAAGCAAACATTTCATGCAAAACAAAATATTGCTTTTTCAAGCCATATTTCTATCACTATTATGATTGTGGCATGAAATTAATAACACAGTAAAATAATGATAGTGAAGTTTAAAAAGTATTCAAGGTCCTTTCTTTTCTTAAGGGAGTACTGAGTAAATACAAATTAATAATACTATATTTACTCGTTTTTTAATAGAGAAATATATTTACTTCTTAATACGAATTGCACCCTTAAATAATGTAATTAATTTAACTATTCTAAAAGGCCAGTGGTATCACAACAACATAATTTGAATACAGGGACGTTTCTATAAACTAACAATGCGTGCTTCTATGGTGAGTTTCGCCGAACGGGCACAGATAAGGAAAGTAATTAATTGGGGCCATCCCCAGACAATACACTCAGGTTTTTGTTACGGAAGGTCTATATTCATCAATCTACACAGTTGAACGTTAGTGCGTATCTCATAATTGCGTTGTAAATAAATCCTTTTGGGTTATATAAAGAGTATGGGTCACTAAGTTATTTTCTGACCTTTGTGTTGTTTATTTACATACAGTATTTTATTTTAAGACTTACATTCATCAGTTTGATTCTATCCATCAGAGTATAAACATATTACTGCCTAAAAGCTTTTACCCTTGATCTGTTATTGCCATAACCTAGACTATAATGTAAAGGTCCACAATTTTAAGTAGAACACTCTTCAAGTTCTTCCAAAAAAATTGTATTTTACATCTCGACTATTTCATCAATCCCTGCAGTTCCAAACAATAGTAAAGTGAGCCATGAATACGCCACTGAGCACAGAGGTATTCCCCTTAATTATTATTAATGTCCATCAGCTCACAAATTGTTTGAATTTCTCCCGGATTTAATTACTGGGAACAATTAGAACGACCGACCACATTTATCCAACATTCACAATAATTGTTGGGTTTCATAATTGCCTTAAATTGAATTAGTGGTTGTGGTTGTAACCATTGCTTATTCAATTGGAAGTTGCTCGCTGGAAGCCCCTAATTAATTATTAGTTTGTTCATATATCTCAATTAATGATTAGACTGTGTTGCGGCAGGGAATCAATGGCGAGGGATGGAAAATATCTTGTTTCTTCTGTTTTTCAAGAACTTAAAAAAATTTAAGAATATTTATGTAACAATAAATTGACGATATGGGTTCTAAAAATACCAATTACACAGCCCTTGTCCCATTATCAAACTATAATAACATTGTTTCTTTATTTCTGCAATGACATAATTATTTAAAATCTAGGTAGGCTGGGAGCATTTTTTTACTGTCAGTTTTTCTACCGTGTTGTCAGACAAATGAAATTCCATCATCTTTACTTTTTTTAAATTAAACCTTAATGTAAATTTAAAAAGAATTAATTAATGGTTTGATACAATGTTTAATAAAGTTTTTTAAAACAGCATTTTATGTCCATAACCAAACGCACTTTTATTACAGGAAAACGGTAGTTTAGTGGATTTTATGAATACTTGGAAACATATCAAAAATAAATAGATTATATATAACTATAAAGCAAGTTTAAGTTCAAAGCATCGACAAAATACATTTTAATTCTTATACTTAATCTTTTATAATAACTATTGTGAATTTTGGTTAAGAAAATCCGTTCTACTTCTTTGGGTTTCCTTTAATGTACTCTTATTGATGTTATAATTAATGTACAAAGTTTGAAGTAATAAAACTATAAAATTTGTTATTAGTGTAGAACGAATGAACTAAATATTTAAACACCCATCCTAGGATGTAAGCTTGTAAGAGACAATGTTTTCTTATAGAACACATTTTGTAAATGGAAGTAAATATTTCATATAATAGTCCTTTCGGTTCATTCGCAAGAAATAGGAAGATTTTGTGACAACTCAAATGCTATCTGTTTATTCTTGTAGAATTAAAAAAGTATTTAATATCTCGAAAACTATTCAATACACAAAATATTCCATATAACAGGTTTGTAAGCATTGTTCAGGAAGTGTTATAAGCATTACAAAACATTTTTGTAATTATGTCTAGGTCCATAAATAAGGAAGTGGTAATTTTATGTTACTGTAAAGGCCACCATATTGGACCAAAATGGTGTAAAAGTCTGTAAAAGTAAAAGTTAAACAGGTTAAAATACATTAATGGATTCTTGGAAGTTCACTATTAAAAATATAAGACAGTATTATTGCTCACCTTTGAAATTAAAACTCACACAAGGGAAATATGGGAGATATTTCATTTCCAGACAAATGACGTAAATTTTTACGCTTTATTTCAGTATTTCTCTGTCAAGAGGGTGAAATGAGAGCAGTGCTTTATTAGTGTCAGCGATTGGCATCAATCTTTGTTGGCTTTGTTGCCATTCCACCAACAGAGAGGTGTTCATCTTCTGCAGACAGTTAATTAGTGTTGGATTAATTGATTTCATCCTGAGTAACAGACACAATTAAAAATCTAGCTAATCTCATAATACTGTTCACTGAACGAATTCTAATAGTAGACGGTTTAAATATTTATCAATTGTATTGTAAAATTCAACAGTATTTCATAAATATTAGACTTAAACCGATGTAAGTATTTAATTAAATCTTTTTCAACACTGTGTATCCATTCATTGTAGTTAATAAATAACTAAATGTATGTACAAGCAATAACAAAAGTTGTAATTAATTGTGTAATTACTTCTTAATTCTTGATAATGTTGCCCAAAGTACTAATTGGTGTTATTAAAATTGGCTGTAGTGAAATGAATGAGTTTCTCCCTATACGAAAAATCTTAAACTTCCTCCACCTTTACACCCTTATTTTTAATCATAGCATTTATATATCAGTATTAGACATCCAGAAACTTGATTATTATTGGAAGTGCAAACTAGTTGGAGATTTTTCCTGATTAACTAATAAAAATATACAAATATTTACAAAATGTTGAGATTCTTATAGTTAAATCTCTAAAATATGGTTTAATATTGCTCTTATGGGGTAACCACCAAAAATGCTGCCGCTATATACAGGTTCTTAATGCTGTGATAGCAAGAAAACTAAATACTTGATTTCCATTGAATTTGAAAAGTTAAAAATAATAAATACAAGAATTTATAGTAAATTGAGCCTCATAATGACCAATTCTATTTTAAATTTTAGTTCTATCAACCACGCCTTTTCATCTACAATAATAGACCTTTAAAATCAAATAACTAAGTACATTACCATTTAATTTTTTCAATTATGTCAGCAATTGTGAAAAATCCTCAATCAAAATAATTTTTCAACATTATTTTGGTAAAATATAAAGAAAGAATCTGAATTAAATTCTGAATCAAATGCAGTCACAGCTGTATATCTAATATATTTCTCACTCAAATTGTTAATCATAGTAATAAATCATCTTGAAATCGTTTCAAATATATTATGTGTCTATGTTTTATTCACTATTTTTGTATATTTGGTTTGACAAGCACTATTTCTTATAGACAATCTATCATTTAATCTATAAAGTAAATGTTTATTACTAGTAATTAGCTCATAAGCACTAATATTTCGAGGGAAAAATCACACAAGCGTAAACTTCATGTCCATTCTAGAATATCGTTAATAGAATATTTTCATGGATGTATACGTAAAAAGTTTGCTTGTTATGATAAGTTAATAATTGCAAGTTACAAACTTTATTCTAGTCTCGAGTTACTGACAACTTGCAATGTTACCAGACACAAATAGACTTCTGCCCGCTTTACACGACTACCCCAGCTCGCTGTGCTCTTGTTACTTAACCTACGCAATTTCATCTACAATGCATTCTTGAGGATTAGGGAAATATGGAAATAAAAACTCATAACATTAATGTATATAAAAAAGGAGAATACAAATTTCTTCCTACATTCTTTACTAAATCACAACTATTTAAAATTCCTTTAATAAAAAACAACTGAAATCCAAAAGTGTTATATTTTAAACATGATAATTAGTTTTAATAAAATATGTAATTAAGCGATTTGAAACATTCTGTTTGAAAGCAAATAATAAAAAATACACCATGGAATGCTTTATAGTTACTAGTTATCTGTATGGTTTTAGTGATTCCACATTTTATGATCTATGCAATTTCCCCATATTCTACTTTTTGCCTTTTAATATAGCTTATAAATTAGTACGTCAGCAGTTTTAGAAGCTTCATAGTAGCATCGGTATTAGAAATCAAAATTCAAACTTAAGACACATGACATGAAGTTCCTCATTTTTATATCCTTCCCCTACCAACCAATTTACGGACAAATATCAACCATAAGTATATTGATAACTTATCATAGGATAAGGAAAAACCTGGATAGTAATGGCTTTTCCAATTTGTAAAATTAACATTGTTTTATGGTTTTAAAAAATTGAGTTAAATTAAGGTTCTAGCTATAAACAAGTTTTTTTTACCTTAAAGTGTCTTTTATAAATTTGATATTGTATATGTCTTTAAAATATTACTAAGTGAGTATATGATTAACAAGAGATTACCGAATTATTATTCACAAAATTGAATTTTATTTACAAAATGAGAAATTAAAGATGTTTCTGAACATGAGACTTTAGTATGTAAGTGGTATGCTATTATTTTAATGTATAAATTGATACGTAAGAGTAGTGAGGTATAAGATATATATTTTGAAAGTTCCTCTGTGACTTTTATTCAAGTAATGAATCTGTTTTATTATCAAATTATTACATTTTTTTAATCAGTAATTAATCGTAAGAATGCTGTCAACAATTCTGATAGCAAAACAAATGACACAAAATAGTGATTCTTAAGTGACATAATACTTATTTAAAGACTTAAAATGTGTGAATTTGAGATAGGTTTAGAAATTTCTCCAAAGATTAGGCTTACTATATAAAGTTTGCATTGAGAAAATTATACTTAAGAGATTAGGCTAGATAGGTGCCTTAATCTAGTATGTCTGGTAGCTTTATCGCATCGTAATAATATATTTGAAGTGAAATAAAGGAAGACCTTCATTAAACTTTGAATAATGTAGTGAAAAGACCATACATAACATAGCTCTCTTACGTTCTCAACTTTCCGATCAAACGCTATGATTTGGTATACAAATAAGTCTTTGTGCTGTTGACAATAAAACTGAGACCTAAGGAAGTAGGAATATGACTGCAGAGAGGAACATAACGAACATATAAGCATTAGATGAAAAACGTTCAGATAAAAGTTGCATTTCTTTCTAAATTCTTAATCATAAGCATTTGTTTTCAATATTTGTTGAAGTTGTCGTGCCTCGTACTCAAAGAAGATCTATTGAAATATCTCGTTAAAGGGGCATACTCTTCTTATAAACATGCAAAGAAGCAAAAAAAACCTTGGTATATCGATAGATTTTCAATTACAGAACATAAAAGAAATAGTCGGATCATACCAATGAAATAATTCTATGCATACTGAGGGATGTCTCATAATTTTATAAATGACACTAATTCATAAATAGGTATTCTTCGGCTCATAAAGTGGCTATGAGGGTTTCACTGATTGTGAATGTTCATTCTAGCTCCAGTTCACCTTTATCTTAGTAGAGCGTTTAGAATCTGGCTCTGTTACATACTTCATCTCTAGAAAAATTCTGCGACGATGAAGCCCAAAATGAACTCTTTGCATCGTTTTTACGTCATATAGACTACAAAATATAGTGTAATTTCGGTGAAAAGGTATTTTCGTGGTTCCATCAAGTGCACAATTGAATGCACTAAAAGATATTTTAGACACGATCTTTAAGCACGGTAGAGTAACCGAATTTTCTACACATAGTGTAGCTATGGTGGTAAGGGTTATTTCAATACGAATTATATATTTAGCTCCAGTTCTCCTTGCTCTTACTGCAGAGTCTAGAATCTAAAAACTGGAGCTAAATTCAAAATTTTTATTTTTTGGCTGTTATTGGTGATATCCTCTTGTTTGATGACTCAAAGTGAGATAATAAACTCTGATTTAGGTGGAGCAGAAAGCGGAGGCTCAGTTAGTGCCTTAATCCGGCTAACAGCAGTGTTTTTCGTCTATCTCATCTACCAAATGTTAAGACTAAGGCATTTTGGAGAAGGTGATTTATTAGCTAGGTATCTAGTGCTAAGGTAAAGCATAACCTTGATGGGAATGATCAAGTTCATTCAGGGCCAAACGATGTGGTTTTAAAATTCACTTGTATCTTGACCGAGATTCAATTTATCTTCCTTAAACTATTTGATATTCCTATATATTTGATTGAATAAGTTTAGCAAATTTGAGACCATCACTCCTTTTATGCTAAGTTTTTATAATGAATGAAGCAGTCGAAATATGCAGATAAGTATTCAACCTGGATCGTCTTTTAAATTGAATATCTTCAATTAATCCTTGGCAGATGGTAAAAATTTGATAACTTTAAAATCCACAGTTCTTAAATCATGTTGGCCCTCTAAACTGCCAATGAAACAAATCGCTTTGGTTTTGAATGACTTTTTCTGTTACAAAAAAGAGAAACATTTATAGGGCATATGTGGAGGACGTAGTGGTACAGAGCATTTCAAATTTCATATAATGATTTTGAACTTGAAGAGGGTCAGAAGTCATTAGCGGAACAGTGAGTACCTGCCAATACTTGAGCAAGACATTAGGGGGACAAAGCATTTCACATTATTTAAATTAACGGTTTTAAACTCAGAGTTAAATATTGGCGCAACAGCGTGGATTATTTCAATTCCTTAGAAAATTCAGGTGAAGATTATTTTCTGTTATAATTAAATATTCGAATAAGGTGTATCCTTATGAGAACAGAACTGACATGGGGAATTTCTGTTCAAACGTCTGTTGGTTGCCTTGTGTGTGATGCTGACCACTATTACTAAGTGGCTACAGAATGTATGATGGTAGAATTAACTGCAATTATGATGTCTGAATGCGATATGGTGATGATGGTGTTATCCGATGTTGTCTGGAATGTAACATCAAAGTATTTATGCAACGCTAATGAAAACCTCTGTATATTCGATATGGTCTGCAAAAACAGCTCGAGGGTATGACTTGCACTTGGTACCAATATCCTTTTCTTATTTATGTTCCTGCTATGTCAAATATTGCTGGTTATATTTTGGTCTACATAATAATCCCCTATATTTATGCGCATACGTGATTAGTTTATTTTATAGTATATAGTTTTTAATTAATACCTTTGGTGATACGTGATATTTTTCAGTAAAATATTTTACACCCTAAAAGGACTCTTATTTTTCGATTAAAAGTAGTTTTTGGTGATTTACTCACAAAATCAAGTTTTACTTAAATAAATAGAATCCCTTCCTATTAGTCTCATAAAAATGAAAATTTTTCATGTCAAAGCCCACATTATGAAAACGCTTTTCGGATTTTCTGATAAATAATAAACATTTAAATATTTCCAATGATATGGGATACATTATGATATTTTTTACTGAATCAGTAACAATGTCGAAAAAAAACGAGATGAGTTTAAATACGTTATGTTAAATCTTTGAAGTTAGAACATTACCACGATTATAAGACTAAAATTAAGAATTTAAAGGTGCTTAAGGATAAACTTTGCTCTTGTGTGCTAAAATTACGTTGGCCGCCAGCCAGCCTGACACTTTAGAGAGAAGTTGCTCACACTCGAGTAATTTTTTATTGCTGTTGTAGTTTTAAGTATCGTAATCTATGAAAATATAAACCCCTTATCAACTCTTATCAAATCTATAATCCAAGGGTAACCCTAAAGTTAGTTAAAATACAATCTTTATGACTATTTTAGTCTAAAATTATATCGAATCGAGTCCTCGTTCGTCCACCCAAAAAATAGTATTCCAAAAGTCAAGGAATATATCTTAGATCAAATACAGGACTATTCTAAAAGAAAAAGATACTTTTTAATAAACATGGAGAACTGTTTAATAATGAAAACATAACGCAGAACATTTCAAAGTTTTTCAACATTGATAACAAACAGCAATTTAAAGATTTTATGAACTTATTATTCATAAGGAACGTAAATTCTCTAATAGAGATATGTTTAATTATTGTGCACGTTCCCTATATGCACGCTCTTTATGGTAAATAATGTAGAAATAAATCATTCGAAGATTTGACTTTTACACAGAGAAGTGGAAAAGCAAGATCGAGCTCATAACATTAATTAATATTATTCAATTAATTATATCCTGCTATTTTCATAAACATTCATAACGGACATTCCAGTGCAGTATATAATATCGGTGAAATATTCATGGGATGTGTTAAAGTCCAATAATAATTAATTAGAATATAGCTGAACTTAATTGCTTTCATTCCTCTACCTCACTATTATTATTTGGTTGTGAATTCTCCTTAGCCTCCATTTGGCATCTCAGAATCTCCACTATAAAGCTAATATAAAATTATAATACAAGCAAGGATTAAATAGGAAATTAAGACAAACACAATACTATAACTCTAATTGTTAAGGGAGTTCAATATCCAATAAATTATATTAATAATCAAACATAACTTTCTGTTCATCTTTTGATAAAGGTAAATCATTATATTGGTTAAATCATAAGTATTAAATTTGTGTAATTTGTAATCATTAGTTATAGTTTACATTATTTAGTAAAACTCCTAGTTTTCCTGGTTTAGGAGTGCGCGTCATTATCATGAAAATCCTTCAAAATGTGCAATAATTCGTTTTAGTTTATGTTGAAACTAAATTCACAAAAACCCCACCAATTTAGGTTATATACAGGGATTGAATCCTGTGTATCAGCCATTAAAAGAAGCAGACTCTTTTATAGGAACACGATTTTTAACTTTATACGTTTATTGACTTCTTGGACTTTTTAACAAGCATTATAACTGTTTTCCCAACAATAGATATAAGCACATTGTTTACTTTTACTATAAAACCTGTTACAATAAATGACAGTGATGTGATTATTTGCGTTATCACCATAAAGCGGATATAAAAAAATTCCAGCGTGGATGACGTTGTACAGACAAAAACGCCCCATCAGAGGTTACCAACAAAAACATGACACCTTGATAGATTGGTGTTGGCGTGACTCCACACAACTGTGTCTAGACAACACTCTAATTAATTGTTTACTACAATTCGAGATGTAGTACATATGAGAAGGTAACGGTTTTTACAAATAAAGTTTAAGTGGTACTTTTGCTGTGAAGGGAGTTTTTTTAACTGCTGACGCTTCGTAATTCCTGTCTTAGGCAGAGAGTGTCGGTTCTGCATATCACTCTGATTCGAAATTTTGTACGAGAGGTAAACTAAATATCCTTGGCCTCAGATTGGATATCTTGACATACTTGAGGAACAAGGTACCCATGAAGAACCACTTTGAAAATAGAACGAGTTGCCGAAATCCAAATTAATAGCCAAATAATTATTTACCTCATTGATTCCAGTTAAAATTAATACCATATTAGGTAAAGAGATCCCATGATGGGTTATGAGTTGTTTACAGTAGAAAGTATTAGTTTACCGAGTGTGATAAGTGTGCTTTCCATTGGGTGGCGTTGTATATACCTGGGAATAACTAAAACTACCTTTCTTATTAAATATTTGTTTTGTATAATGTCAGAGGTCGTGAGGTTTAAGTATATTTTAATCAGTCGTTGGCATTTTTTCATTGGTTTTATGTAGAAAATAAGTAGAATAAGTTACAATTTAAATTTATTAAGCACTAATAAAAATATCGCCAATATAATAATTTAAATAGAAATGGATTTATACTTAATTCAAAAACAAACAAATAATTATTGGATTGTTTGTTTTTAAATTAAGCACTATATTCCAATAAGAAGAAGCTGGTAGAATGGTTTTTTGGTTATAAATACTAACAAATCTCACGTACAAAAAATCATATAAATTACCTTTAAGAAATTCGACCAGAAATGTTTAAATCAAACTTTAGTCCTTGGATTGAATTATTATTAATTTATATTTAAGTGTTTTATTAATTTATTTGAATTTTCAAATAAATATGAAATTATATAATATTTAGATATCATGAATAAAAGTCTAAAATCTAGAAAACTGTTTAATAGGAAAATACATGTTTCACTGTAAAAGATATTTTTGTAAGGCACCGATAAACTGAAAAATAAGAAGAGCCAATCTAAACACTATACTTTTTTAAATTCAAAATGCAAATCGGTACCCTAAATAATAGTATATTAAACACTAAAATTAGTAGAGTTCTTTATTATTTCAATTCTAATTCAAACTACAAAAGTAGATAATAAAGACAAATTTACAAAATGAAATTGATGAATCCTTATAATTTAAACTTATTATAGTTTAATTAAGTTGCAACAAAGTTTTTACAAGCATATAATTTATAATCAAGGACGCATCTGCGACTACTAAGAACATGCACCATATTCTTCACTTGACCTAAGATTACAATTCATAATTACTATATTTTATGAAAGTTTTTTATTACACCCTTCTTAAAACAGATTATAGTTTGTTGTATTTGAATATTTATGACAATACCGATGCACAAGGTACAATTAGAAAGGTGTCATAATGACAGGGCAAGTCATAATACTCACTTTCGCCCGCCCAAGATTCAGTGAGCAAATCCGTCTCCTTCCTCTTACCACAGACTCATTAACAATGTTCTCAATAGCAGTTCAAACGTTTTTAGGACATGCTTACCAGTCTTTTACGTTGATAGTTACCAATTAAAATTACCAATCAAAGTATAACATTTTAAGTTAGAGCTAAGACGATAAATTAAAATGGGCGTACAGATATATCACTTTCACCTTTTAATTTATTATAAGAAACATTCACTTAGCAGGTGTTGAAATTTTGTAATTTAAGTACTTTTACTGTACTTTATCCTTTAGAGGAAATATGTCAATAACAAATTAATCTTGATTAACCAGTTCAAATCAGACTTCAAACTTTCAGTTTATTTCGTCCATTTGAAACTTCAGGGTGTAAATATAGAAACATTTTGAAAACAGACGTTTTACAGGGAATCTATACAAAATTGAACTTGTTATGTTTTTATTAGTGAACCATACTATGTGAGTGAAACAAAATATGTATATTTCAAATCTATGAAAACAATATATAGTATGATGCTAAAGTTGTAAAATGTGTTGCCCATATATTTAAATTACAAATAATGTTGATACATATTAGTAATACTATGAGTTAAGATGTGAAAAGAGTTGAAGAAATGTAAGAGCGTATCAGAAAATAACTAAGAACTCTGAAAACGTTATTTCAAATGTCAGCCCGATAGCTATTTGAGTTGCTAAATAATTATTATCTCTGTATCTTAAGAAGTAGATTAAAAGTAAGTTCTACTAATTATTTCCTTTGTGTGTACTGCACTATTAATTTGTTTCAAAGAATTTTTTAATTGCCCTTTTTTAATACAACGTGGATAATGGTTCCCAATGATAACAAAATATTTCTTTTGGCTATATAACACGTTATATAAAAATAACATCAACTATATCACATATTTAAAAATATGAAATTTCGTATGTTTTAATTAACAATGTTACTTTTTTAACTTGAAAGAACATAGCTATCCTATTAGGTAATTGTCCCAATATTGCCTGAATGCAAGTAACCAGTAAAATGTTTAACTAATGTATCGTCGTTTTTCAATTCTTCAAGATAATACCAGCATTTATCTTAAACCTAAGATGTTTATCGGAATCAATAGAAGATTCAAACAAGATAATTTGCTAAAACAAGAGAGTGATATTGCATGAGTGTTCTATGAGTAACGTGTAAGATTATTTGTGTCTCAGACAGGACAACTACACATTTTACGGTGTATTACATTGTAAAGTAATACTAAAATATAGGTCTTTGAGAAACTAGTAAATACATTGGTAGCCATTTCAGAGGTTACTAAAAATACTTAGTTTCCCCACTGACACTGATCTGTGAGGAATGTCTCTTACTCACCGACCTCCAACGACCTTACAGTCCAGACGACTATCCTTGAACACGCAATGTTCCCAATCTATTTTGAAACTAATTACTTCCCTAATTACTTGAGCTGTTTCTTTGCTGTATTTACTGGACGTGCTTTTATGACTTAACAACTCGTATTCCAACCACGGTATTCAAGAACAAAAATATATAAAGAATACAGATGACGAAGAACGAACGAAGGAATGAAGCGTACGAATGCTCTAAAATAACCCATACATTAGTATACTTTTAATAATATAAAATTTAAAATACAACAGCTTTATCAGATGGATTAAACATAACGAATCAGAACCGGTTTGGTTTAACTACCTACACAAATAAAAGCAAAACAAAGTTAACATCATCGCTGATTATTTATAACATTGATGTGCTGTTTACGAAATATGTTAGGTTTAGGTAATAGTTTATTATTTTTAAATAAAATTAGCACTTAAGAAAACAGCTAGCGGAACTAAGAATTTAATAAGACAAAGGCCAATATGCCAGATTACACTTACCTTTTCTAGTAGTAAACAAAGTTAACTTAGACACGTGCATATTAACGTAGAAAGCGTTCATTGTAATAGTTTGATCGTAACTTTTACACGTTATAGTAGGTTATATATGGTTATAATATTAATTGTCCAAATATTAAACCAAAAGCTCTTAGTATACTTCTTTCAAATTAGTCCCTGTCGGGAACTTTATAAATTACGTTGAAAATTAAAATATTTTCATTACTCTTTCTTACTCCATATTAATATTAATATATCAAACGATAACTATACATAATACATAATGATACTTCTATTAATGCTATCGCCAGACGGACGGTCAATGTCACAATTTAAAGAAGGCCCCTTCTTTAATTTTATAAATTACGCTAAAAATTAAAATATTTTCATTATTCTTCCTTACTCCATGTTAATATATCAAACGAAAACTCTATATTATAATACATAATCGTACATCATCAGTGATAGAAATTAATGGTTTTTCCAGACGGACGATTAACGTCATAAATTCAAGAGGGCTTTTAGGGAACTTTGTATATTAAGTTAAAAAAAATTTTTTTTTTTTTAATTATTCTTCCTTACTATTTGTTAATATATCGAACGATAGCTGTATATAATACATACACGAATTCACGTCTAGTTTAATTTTAAGTTTACAAAATAAAATGTTTTTGTTAAAAACTGAGGTAAGCCATGTTTCAAATAATTTTCTGAATTTTTTGTTTCGGCATTATGGCAGACCTGTCCTTCTAAGTAGCCGACTACCTTGCCACTGGCAACGGTTCGGAGATCTCATTTAGTACTTGGGCGCCTGGTAAAATAAGTACGGTACTTTTGTTATTTAACAACTAGAAGGCTCGATCATTAACGTTAACTTAAGTTTATCATTAACATTTATATTTTGTACAAAAACTAATAATAACTGCCTTTTTCCTTCATTTAATAGCTTACGGTTCTATCATCGAGAGGTCACGGGTTCCATTTCCAGGAAAGTCGATAACATTTGTAATTGGCTTTAAATTATTTCCCATTAAAATAGTTTGTTACAATCTTTTGAAAATATTACTGGTGTTGAGAGAACCCTAAAATAATTGAGCAAAGTCGACTTATAAATGATATACGTATCAAAACAAAATTAAACGTAGTGCAGAATTATTGCCATTTAAGAAAGGATCGGTTTTCATATTTTATGAATTAAAAACGAATAAAGAAAACTTTAGCTGTAAAACATTTAACAAGGGAGTGGGTGATGAAGTGTATTCAAAGTTAAGTATAACTTTCATTCTTTTCGTACACCTGTTACTTGACTTCCATTAGCATTTATACAATTTCACTGACAAGCATTCTGTGGCGTAAATCTTCAGCTTTTGAAGAGCATAAATTTATATAAGATTCAACATCTTTATTTGTAATTTTGACATATTATATTAAAACAGACATATTCCAGCATAGCACTATAACCTAAGATATGACTAATAACCATTACTGTACCAAGTTTGATTTTAATTCTAAAGAAATTATGGTCACAAGCCATAAATTCTGTGAGTCACGTTATACGCCAAACAAATTCCAGTTCTGAATTAATGAATAAGTCATAACATTTTAATAAAATCTGTTCAATAATACATAAGAGGCTCAAACCAGTCGCTTGCTACACCGCTTCCATCCTAGGGAATCGCTCTCCTTTAGCTCTTAAGCTTGGGATAAATCCACAATTTTCATACCTCCAGTATTGTTGGTCGAATGTATTTAAATTAAATAGGCCGAGACACGATAAGACGATTAATTTTTGTTTACACCAGCAATATCAATCCTAAAAACCTTGTTACATGTCCTTCGAATAACTCATTTGAATTCATCCTTAAAATATTCAGATTCAGAATAGTGAAGTAAATCTTTTTTTTTATTTATACATTAAAAAACTTCTTTGATAGTTCTACAGTACCTTTGATACTACCCTTAAACTCAGAACAAAGGTTTTGCAAATGTTTCAAGTTACAAAATGTATTGTATAATGCAGGGTGGCGCAAAATTGACTGGACAGTTGGTTAAAAGAAGAAAAAAAATAACAGCAAGACGTAGTACAATAGTTTTCGTCCGTGATGTTGGTATTACTAAATGTTGGTAATTATGTTGGTATTTTTTGAAGGAACAGTGACAGGAGATAAATATTTGGGTATGCTTCAGAATTACGCGGTACTAGGACTCATCACGTTTGCAGAAAACTTTAAAGAACTTTACTTTCAACACGATGGTGCTCCATCACATTACGCCACTGCCGTTCGCGATTATTTAAACGAACGTTTCCAAAGAAAAGTTATTGGTCGAAGGGCAGATATTGACATGCTCCCACGTTCACCAGATATCACACCAATGGATTTTTTCCTATGGGGAGTAGTCAAGGACTCTGTGTATTCTCGAAAGCCTCATACTATTGACGAACTGAAAGACTACATACATGACGCATTTTATGGTTTGGACAATGATCTCACACTATGCCGTAGAGTATGTAACAGTAATCCAGAAAGACTTCAAAGATGTATTAATGAAGACGGAAAACAATTTGAATATAAAAAATAATTGTAAGTATTATTTGTAATAAAAAATAATTTCAAATAAATTTAGTCTTGTTTTAACCAACTGTCCAGTGACTTTTGCACCACCCTGTATATGCTATATCATACCATTTGTTTTCCTATACTCTGGATTCCTTAATTCAGAGGTTGTAAATAATATCGTGGCATTAATAATACCGTAGAAGTATTTGATTTATTTAGTATAATATTAGTATAATACTTATTCATAATATTTGTATCCTAGTTTTTAAAGAAGTAAAATTACTAAAATATTGTTAACCAAATAAGGCACAGATAATTACAATAATTTTGTATGAATGTTTGATTTCAATTTGGAAAAACAGTTGTTGTAGGAGCAATAACACGTTTTTAAGCCCGTTAGAAAAAATCATTTTCTATATGAAATACGACGCTATTGGTCTATACTGGGCTCATCGTGTGTTCAGCAACAGTCAATGTTCCTGCAGTTTATAGTGAATTGGGTTTTGTCACGATACAGTCAATATCTCCATGGCTCATTGTATAATCTGATACTTTAGTTAAAACATACAAACTGAATGTTAAAGTAAAGTGCTCGATTGATTATGTATGTATTTAGTAAAATATTCCGTTTTGTCAGCATATTTTTATATCAATATGACAAAAAGAAATTTATTATTATTTTACATATCGACTCGAGCAAATATTGCTACATAAATATTGAAGATGACGTAAAAGCGAGATTTCTAACATCCATAATAAAAATATAACTTGCGAAGTTCAATGTTGAGCTAGCTCCCGTTAGCCTTCTATTTATTGCATCATCTGGTATCAGACACTGTCTCAGAATTGACTCCTGAAATCTGGAGCCATCTGGAGATGCAAAGAAAGTCGACGACCAAGAAGCTCAAACGAACCTTTACATCGTTTTTAAATCAATTACACCTGTAATTAGGTGAAGTGGTAGTCTCAGACATGACTACAGATTCCAGGAGTCAATAAAAGGAAGGTGAACTGGAGATAAACTGAACATTCAAATGGAATCAACCCTTCCTACCATTGCTACGTTTTGCGAAATATATTTCAGTCGCATTAGTGAACATTGCAATATTAAGAATTTTCAAAGTTGTTTTATTCTGTAGCTTTGTATTTTTATTGTAGGGGAAAGAATTGGATACAATGCTTAAAGTTAAAAATAAAAAAAATACATAATTGCAAGAAATAAACTAAATATCCACAAATAAAGAAATATTCCGTTTTGAAACCAATTGGATGGAGATGTTACGAACTTAAATATTCCGCAATCGTTATTTCTGGTTTGGTTGAACGATTATTGTGTAGGAGATACGGTTTATCGTGCCCATTTGCACTAACGAAGTCTCTACTCAAATCATCAAACAGCCGCCATCGTTAATCCTAAGGTTACATTTAAAATATTACAAAACAGAATGTGCAATATCCAAATTAGGACATATGTGGAAAGAAAAAGGACCACAATCTTGAAAGGTATTGCTATATGGTGCTTGTCGAGGAATTTATACAAGATCATTAAATTCACTATCACTAATTTATCTAACTAAATTATGTCTCAATTAAGAATACTATACCTACCGTGTCACAAGCCAGCGCCTTATTAATAACCCCATGTAAATTACGTACACATTTTCCTAACAGTGGGGACATTTTAGGGATAACGGGTAAAAGCTTTTTTTGAAGATATCATGGTTAAGGATAATTTATAAATATCAATAAAATCTCCTTAAGGAGTATTTTTTTATTCTTGACAATCGTTTAAGACAGTTAACCTTCTTCGTTATTATCTGGATCCATGTGATAATATTATTCTATGTGATAAAAATATCTACAAACGTTTCAAGTAGTTTCTACTTTGCTTGCCTGAAGCAGTTTATGACATTTCGTTTGTATATGAAATTTATTTTGTTCCATAATAATCATAAATCAAGTATTAATCGTTAAATGGTTTTTTTATTAATGTGTGCTTTATTATTTATCTTTGGACTAGTTCAATTATATATCTTTTAACACTTACACTTATGTTACAGTTTTATTTCTTCTTAAATTGAAGTAAACAATGTAGTCAAAATACAGTTCATTTTGTACTTTAATTGGTCAGTACTTTAATCGTTCTAATTAAAACTTATTACGAATGATAATTAGTATTAAGCTTATTTAAGGCGATATTTTATCTAATCATTTAGTTTGTTCGTGAAGGAACAATTCCAGAATTATATACAGTTATTATTGGTGACAACGTTACGAATCAATAGCATGTACCTGATCATCTGCACGTCCTACATAATTCTAGCAACATTTGAGGCCTACTTGAAATTGGTTTTAGGTATGGCAAACACTATACAATTACTTGATATAATAAGGAAATGTATAATTACGGATGGGCTACTAGAACATACCAGTGGAGCGTTTGGGAATAATTTTATTTTGTCAAAGTATTTGTTTTTTATAAGCACAGTTATTACACAAATAAATATATTTTTAATTTTATATGTTACAATGTGCTTAATCTTTAATGTGTTTAAAAATGATGAGTTGATGACCTAAGTTTATAAACATGAAATGTTCATAGTAAAATCTAAGAAATATAATATTATAGTAAAAAAAGTAAAATAAACGCGTACCTTTTCAAAAGCTACTTATATATTTCTAACTTAAATATTTCCATTGTATTTCAATACATAGCAAGAAGTTACCGCGCACTTATCATCTAGGATTTCTGGTTCACACCGCATTGAAACATTGCGGACAACATTCAAGACAATTAAACTTGAAATATTTCGACCTCGCTGTAGAAGGTCAAACCTCAGTCACCAGATGGTAGACCAGTTTCAGTTTAACATATGTTGATTGAAGATGGATCTCCACCATAGAGCACAGTATTCTGTGCTCTATGATCTCCACAGTCCGTCTCTGCCTACCCGATTGTACCATTGTGGTTTAGACTAGACGGGTCAGGAAGTCTCCGCTTGCCAGGAAAGAAACTACAAAGAGTACCTCTCCACCATAGTTGCAATAATCCATTAACTATTACTTCGATCATCTTAGTGCCGAAATGAGTTGAGGAAATCAGCCAGTTCTATATCCTTGAGCTAGATGACACTGCAAACCATTAGTTACCGTAAGTTAATGGTTACATACTATTAATTGTAATGACACCAAGCAGTTTGGATGCAGTGTCATCAACCTCTTTTTATTCTGTGATGAGTGTAAGCCATTATCATTGTCGGTAAAACTGCTCTCCCAGTTGGTCATATACATTACAGATATTTAAAACAGATTAAGTGATTTTTTTTAAAGCAACCCATTATATATAAAAGACTCTTATAAATTAAAACTCAAAAAAACCATTAGATTTTATCTCTAATCCTTAATTATTGAAGAACTACTCCTAGGATTACACCAAGTGGATCAAAGGAAGGATGTTTTCGCCATCTTCTGCTCAATCCAATATAAGCGCACACAACTTGTCCTTAATGTCAACCATGTAAGCGTGTAGCACATTTTCCGTTACAATTGTTACATATAAAATTCCAGTCCATAATATTATCATCATTATCGTAGTTGGTAATTTTCAGCTTCCTGATCAGCCCAGAATTTCTATGCAACCCACAATTATCTGACAGTTACATTAGTCATCAAGTTCAAGTATACCAACCAATATACCTATGCTTTTAAGCTTAATTTTATATATGTTATATCATTTTCCAAATGCACTTTATGCAATTATATATTTTTTTAAACATCCGACATAATTAAAAGATATTTTACCTCTAATTCATTAAAATTTTGTGAGATGTTCATAATATTATTTCTATCAGTAATCCCTTAACGTTTGTAAGCCATCAGAAACTAAAAGTAATTTTCTACAGTACCGGTATCGTTTTGTCTCATTTAAGAAATATTTTGTATTTATTGATATTTGTGCATGCACTTTTGTAAAATTCTATTTACTTATTTATTTTTTGTTATTTCGTATGGTTAGCTGTAATTTTTATTAAAAAAAAACACACATACAAATAATGAGAATACTAATTTTCTTAACTCGTGTTAAAGTAATCTTCTAGTAAATCGGAAAAAAATATCAAATATATTTTTTCTGGTGCCACTAACAATAGCAATTTAAAATCGATATTCTTGTCATGTCTCCCATTGCTGCAACTTGTACAAGTGTCTAGGACCCAGTCTACATTTAATGTTTTCGATTAAACAGGCTAAACGTCCAGGATGTAGTAATAAAAGTAATAAACTATTAACTTGAATTAGTAAAGAAATTACTTTTATAAATAAAATATAGTGGATTATACTATACAGTTTTAACATTTGTTTCTAAATATATTTTTCTGAATATAAATTGTTCTAAATATAACATGTAAAACTATAGAATGCAAATAAATCTATGAACGTGTCATTGTCTGCCATTTTCACAAATAAATTTACAATTTCCGACGTAATGTTTACTTAAATGTTGAACGCGCAAGAATTGATGCAACATTAAAATATCTTTGGGCCTTAGAAAAAGCTCTGATAGTTATCTACAGATTAATATGTTTACTAGACTTCATTAATGCTAAAAACGAGGAATGATGAATGCAGATATTCATGACCTGCTTCTTCAGAGGTAAATAAATATCAGTAGGTTCTAGAGACCGGATGAATTCAGACACTAGCGGAAGTGGCTGGAATGTTTACAACATCCGGCGTCTCATGAACTGGTGGGAATATATTTCTTGTCTGTCTTTTGGCCAATGAGAGGAATGTTCTTGTTCTTATTTTTTTAAGAAATAGCATAGCTAATGAATATACTCGAAATTTGAGTCAAGCTAGTGTATGTACTGTCATTCTTAATAAATTATATTATTCTTTTAAAACAGTATCTTCTGAAGCTTTTTGGTCTGAAGGCACTTTGAGTTTGCCATCTTTGAGATGAAATTCATTTTGTGGACAGTCTTGACTTTCGCTGAACTGATTAGAGTTGTGCAAAAGGAGTTTTTAATTTCTACCTTTGCTTCGAGTTTACTTTTTTAACTCCTCCTAATACTTAATTCTATAGAATTCTGTTCACTCACTATGTATTAGTAAGACATATTAAACGTTCCAGGATATTTAATCATTTTAATGATTTTAAATTATACAGACTTGATACATACTTGTACAGTAAATAAACTTAAACCCATAAACTAAATAAAATAGGTTCAATCTTTACAACAATAAATGAAATGCATATGCAACAAATTACTCTATAACACCCAGGAGAGAAGCTAAAGTACATATCGTTTAAAACAACAATAACAGTTTATCCAACACCGCTATTGTTAGTCAAACAAATTTAATTGAAAAACAGGTTAAAATTAGTACAATAAATTAATTAAAGATCAGCAAAAGTATTCTAATAACAAAAACTGGTAAAAAGAAATATAAATCAGGTAACAACAACAATACACTAAACAAAAACAACAGTAAAAAGCTGTTGAATAGATCTCTCACGGACGAGACTCCTTTTAAAGAATAAAACCTGTTAATTTGTACTGTAGTTCAGCTTGTCTAAAATTAAAAAAAAAACTATCTAGGTCCACCTTTTTATTGACCTAGCCTACTGCTCCATACATCTACTTGTTACTATGATGTTTAATTCCCAAGCTAATAAAAATAAAACTGTTAAAAAACTGTTTAACTGCTAACTATCTATTGCGACCAACAAAAATATCTATCAGAATTGCATTTTGCATATGAATTGACGTATTTGTCTTAACTGATTACAGATTATTAATGAGTATGATGTACGAGTATTTGGCTAGGAAGAAATAAAAGCATTCATATTTATTTTTTTGGTAGTCAAACAATACAAAAATAGATTTGAAGATAATTTTTAAGAGAATGAAACTGTAAAAGTTGTATGTAGAGGATGGCAATCATAAGTAACAAAAATGCTTTATTAGTCCAATAAAAAATCTAGCGTTTTGTTTTTTAATACAGTTGCGTTCTGTAGATTGTGGTAGGCTCAGGTTTCCCAGAACAAAGTGCCCCGGAACGAGTTTTCGCCCTAGCTGGAGAGGGCGGGATGGGCCGATATTCGGTTGGGTCGCAAGTCACCCACCTTGAGACAGTTTCATCACTCAGAGGTATATAAGCGGGCAGCGGCCCAGGTCCTGCACTCTCTACATCATGGCGTACAAGGTAAGTACACTTATCACTTCTCCACAATAACAAGTCAATAAAGTAATAATTCTTTATTTTCAAATCGTACAAACTATTAAGTCCCACATTAAGTACAATGAGCTTTACTCTTGTAAGTTCTTAAAAATAACTCCATAATTTTTTACACAAGTTAAAAGTTAAAGCAATTGCTACAGAATTTTAAGCCTAGCAGAATGTAATTTTGAATTGTATTTTTTCTAATCACACACCTTTTAAATAGTACAGAAAAGTTAATATTCTTTGATTCATAGATATCTTAACGGATACTATTGTACATTTACTACAAACGAAATGCTACGATGTAGTCTAAGTATTTAAAAAATTAATTCTTCAATAAAAGAATTAGATTTAATACCAATGAATTCAGAAGTCTTTAAAAACATTCACACGTATCTTTAGGCAAAACTCTGTACGGTAGAAGGGGTGTGAAAAATAATTGCCTAACCTTTTAATTTTAAATTCTTAAATCAATGCAATTCATACAAAATTCTCATTATTAAAATTTCAAAGCGAAAAATAAAAATTATATTTATTTTAAATTTTATCTTAACATTGGAACTAAATGTTATGTATGCCCTTGTATAGGATGTCGGTAACATTGCAACGTTAAAAGGGTAGAAGGCATCACTAGTTCGTGTACAGAGATTATTTTTCAAACGAAAATACTCCCACTGGCAAAACCGTTGTATTTGTAAAGTATCAATATATTTAAATGATACAAATTTATTTATTTCTAAAAGAGTTATCTTTTAAGTTTTATGACCAAATTTATGGAAAACGTGCAAAGATTATAAGAATCAATGTAGTAGTAAAGTGATACTGTTAAAACTAACTGATTATCGAATGCTTACTTTTTAAAGGGATAGTAAATATTTGAATAGTTGAGTGAACAGTACCTTAGGCTACCTTTTAACTCACTGTCATACGTTAAAATATCACATCTTCGTATCAGTTTGCTTACAAATTTATTCATTCTGCACGATTTTCTCGTTGCCATTAAACTTATATAAAAGGCAAATGTAAAGGTTTTCGCTAGTAAACCAATCCAATGTTGCTTATATAAAGATCAAGCTTAGTACAAATTATGAATCTAGTCCATATCTTAGTTTCTACTCGTGAGATCTTGCGAGCATGCAGACAGACAGACAGAAATTAAATGTTAAAACTAAATAACATTAAATTTAATGTAACAATTAAAACTACAAGACAGATTATTTACAAATCAATGTTATTTCAAAACAAACATGCATACACAATAAATAAAAGTGTTTCAAAGATTTTAATTTAATAATATAAAAACAGGCTTTTGCAGAGGGAAAAGTAATAACGACCGGGCATTAGAACCCCAATATTATAACTGCTAAAAACTAACAAATGTTCAAGTTTGCTCAAGTCTGAAAAAATTTAAAATGTTCAAATATACAAAGAAAATTTATACAGGTCTCGCAATTATCTATTGATGATATAATATATCATCACATAAGTATGTTACTAGCAATGTTGATTATTTATTTATCGGAAAGTTTCAAATATAAAACTTGAATATAAAATTTAAAGTACTAATATTGTTAAGTTATAACATTGATGCATTCACAGAGGTAAAGATATGGAGTTATATTATTATTTCCATAAAATTTAAATATCTAATAATGATGATTTCATTATTATGACTGTAATAATAAATGACGTGTGTTGTAGTGTGTTATCCTGAGCGCTCTGCTCGCTGTCGCCTCTGCCGGAGGTCCCGCTGCCTACAACACCTACTCCCCCTCTGTCGGTTACGACGGTTTCGTCGGTAACTCTCACGAGAGCACCGTCAAGGGATACCTCGGAGACTCAGTCTCCCAGATCTCCAAGACCGTTGTGTCTCCCTACTCTTCCGTCAGCAAGTTCGTCTCCAAGAGCACTAGCCCAGGATACGCATACGCCGCCCCTGCTGTCTCATACGCCGCCCCCGCTGTCTCTTACGCCGCTCCCGCCGTGAGCTACGCCGCCCCTGCTGTCTCTTACGCTGCCCCCGCTGTCTCCTACGCCGCTCCCGCTGTTAGGGCTTACGCTCCCGCTGCCTACGCCGCTCCCGTCGTCAAGACTGTTGCTCCCGTTTCCTACGCCGCCCCTGCTGTCTCTTACGCCGCCCCCGCCGTCAGGGCTTACGCTCCCGCCGCCTACGCCGCTCCCGTCGTCAAGACTGTTGCTCCCGCCGTGTCTTACGCCGCCCCTGCCGTCTCTTACGCCGCCCCCGCCTACGCTCCCTCTTACTACGGTAGGGCCTACGCCGCTCCCGCTGCCTACGCTGCTCCCGTCGTCAAGACTGTTGCTCCCGTTTCCTACGCCGCCCCTGCTGTCTCGTACGCCGCCCCTGCTGCCTACGCCGCACACGCTGCTCCCGCTTATGGCTACTCCGCCGCCCCCGCTGTTGCCCACGTTACCTACGGATCTGCCCTCACCAGCTACGCCTGGTAATTACCTGACTAGTCTGACCCCTCTGTAGAGATCAAGTTGGTTACTTACTAAATGACTGACGTTTTTATATTTATTACACATTTGTTGTAGAATGTAAAATAAACCTCTTTACAGATGTAAAAGTGCTATTTCTTTTATAACCTTATCTTGAGTACCCTCAACAAAGTTATTGTTATTGATATAGTGGTCATATGATGCTGAAAAGAAGTCATCTTACGTTTATAGTCCTATAAAATGAAGTTCCCGTATCATCTAGCCATTCACAATTTCGTTCAAGAAGTCCAAGTTTAAATTAGTCTATATTTACGAAGCAGCTGAAGCGTACTGAAAAAGACAACAACCCTATATTTAGAAGAAACTATATATACAGTATATAACATTCTCTTGATTAATTTTGTTCGGTATTTTCATCTGGTAAATTTATTAATAGGAAAGAATAAATCATTATCTTGCCAATAGTTTCAAAGTAATAAAAAACATGGCAAAAATAAAACAGTAGTAATAATATTGGTAGAGTTAGATCAATAATGGAATTAGAGTAGAATGATTTTGGCAACAATCTATTCGATCCCCCATCTTCCAAATCCTATACATAGATATACTATGCAAGATACTCGCTCAACTGAAAATCACTTGATTATTTTGGAATGAATGAAAAAATGAATGATCCAGTTGATTATTTTCTTTATTTAAATTTACTAAACAGAGTCAGGATAAGTGTTGATATTGAGTTATTAACCAAGTGAAATATAATTTTCATTAAAATCAAATATCAAAGTAGGCCTTACTGTAAAAATATATAAAAAATACTACTATCTGAAATATCACATCTATATCCCCTAAAACAAATAATGTTACTTATGCCTCACTGAGAAATCTCTCCAGAAAATAGTACCATAATTTAAAGGAACCCGATGATGTTCCAAACATATCTGGCCCACTGCTCCTTCTTGGACTTCAATCAGAAATTAAATTCATACAAACTTTTCATTTAACACATTCTTGCATATTGTGAAATTCATTTTCCTATCTCGATATGTAGTAGGAATTCAAAGAATGGTAAGTTTCTAAACATCCATTACTGACCTAAGAAGAATTAAGAGTAACGCTCTCAAGTAACGCTCTAATACTCCGGCTGGAATGAGGAGTTCCCGGACCAAGTTAAAGGAGATATAATGTAGTTAAGGTGAGTGAACGATGATCATCATTGACTTCAAAGAAGCTGGTGTATGAAACAAGTGGTACTTATCTTATAAATTGGAATAATAAAAGAGAACATAAGCGTAATATTATGTAGCTATGTTTTATTACTCTCGTGTGAGAATCGTAAAATAAAATATAATACACATGGTATTGTGTGTAATAATTTAATTATATTACTAATATTTTTATATTAAATTTTCCATCTTCTAATAATATATTCACTATCACTCTTTGGTAGTGCCGATGGCTGAGCGATCAAAGCGTAGGACTGGGATCTGTGCTAGAGATAGTGCAGGATTTTTAAATCCTGTGTGACAGTATCATTTTTATCAGTCCCATCAACCTTGTACTACTGACTCTTCTCCTTTCTTTGTTTGATAAGATCTTCACACGGGCTAGTGATCCATAAGGACGGACATAAATAAAAAGTGATCGGCCTCTTCTTAAAAAAAAAAACTAAAACACTGTCAGAGGATGTAACAAAGTAACACTAGAGAAAGGAGTATTATTGTTGATTATAACTTTCTCTGCAATGTTACAAATTTCTAAGCTTAACCACTCTTGACACTGTTACAATATTATTAATGACCAGTGACAGTTCACCACTTGCCAGCCGGAATGATTGAACAGTTCTGCGGCTTTACTCAAGAGCACAGCTGCCGTGACATTTGTACGAGCCTGCGAGGTCGTTACACCCGACCTTGCTGAGCCTCCCACTTACATAACCCGACTATGGGTCGCAGAGTGGGCACACCCAACCTCTCGGGCACTGGGTCAGTGACGACCACTCGCACTTTCTTCTTCTCCTGGAAGCGGTCTGATTCACTTTTTACCACAATCGTTTTATTGACTGATTCTTTCCTGTTGAAAAAAATGATATTTGTAATTTCACTTTTGCCGTAAGCGTGACTATGAATTTAACTTATAAGTTATCATTGATTTTGCTCTGTTACCGTTGATATTTTAAAACCACATTTTTGAAATTTGTCACCGATTAGAGATTAAAATATTTAGTTTCCTAAGCGCTGACACATATGGAACAAATTTACAAAAGAAAAGATTGCTAGGTTTCTTTTTTTACTAGAACATCAACTCTTTATAAACAAAGTTTCTCATGATTATGTAATAAATACATGGTAGTTAATAGCTATCCTCATTTTAAAAAATTACTTCCAGATCATTGAACGATTTAGTGTGAATAGGAATATGGACAGAAATAGGAACAATACGGATTAACAGCAAAGTACTTCAGTTTCTCAGTAAGCATGTTTGCAGTAATTTATGATTGCTTTTAATTATAAATAATTTAAGTTTATGAAAGTTAAATATTACTAAACGGTTTCATCAAAAGCTGTTGTACTTTAATTGTTTTGTTATTTTATCACCTGCCTAACCAGCGATGCCTTCCAGTCCTCGTTTTTATAGACTATGACCGCGCTGTTACAGGAAGTGCTCTCATTGATATTCTTCAGTCATGACCTTCTCTGGCATTTTTGGATGTGCTGTTTCTTGCATTAATAAGGATTGTACGTGTTCTAGCCACCCTGTATCCTTATGTATGGCTCAGTTTATTAAAGTGCAATTTGTGGTTTTGGTAACCATTACGTAATGTTTCATTTCTGTAGTATTAACGATGGCAAATATCCAAAAACCGGGTATCCTTTAAGAATGTTGGTGTTGTTACATTAAGTTCTTTTTTAATATTATTGACTGATATAATAACATATCAAAGCATATTGCAACTTCAATAAGCTGTATCTAGTAGCCCTTGTACTGGATATAGAATGTTACAGTAAATAAAATTTAATATCTCGTATTTCAATTAAAGGGGCTCACTTTATTGAGAGATATTTCCAAACACGTAAATGTCTAGTAACAACTTATTTATTATGCTGTGGGTAATAACACACAGCATAATAAATCACTTCACAGTATCAACATATCAATACAACGGAGTATCAAAGATCTGTTAAAATGTAAAAAAGCTCTTTTAATGAAACCAGCCAATGCAACAAAGTAAGGTCACCCCATATTTTGGTAAGTTACTAAAAAATGACGTACGATTAATTTTCACAATATAATCAGTTTTTTACTCATGTTATCAATCTTCGTTTTCCTCCATGCCATCATGGTTACCCAGTAGACCTATATAATAATGTTAGAACTCCTTTTGCCGTTTATTTTGACCTTTTCACCCCAACACCAATAGCCTTCTTCTTTGAGCCAAGAATGACCTATGTACCAAGTTTCTAGTCTTTCTGTCTGAATTATCGCACAAACGTACAGACGGACATCGACACGATTTTAAGACTTATAGGCAGCATCTTTAAAATGGTGTTCTTACCATCCTTTGAATAAACTGTAATTATTGGAAAGTACTATCTCGACTTCAATATATATCGAGAAATATATCTTCCTTTTTTACCTGCACACTATAAATTGCACATTGGACTTTATATCAACAAAGACAAAAATTAGTTGAATGATGGTGCATGTCCAACCATATTATTTAGCAAAGCGTCAAGGCTGCAATTGTGCCCCTGATGAGACAATGAGAACATCTCTTCACGTAGATTACACTTTATGGCTGCTGGGTAAACCAGACTTACCTCTTTTATATTCAAGGTGTCTGAATGCCAAAACGATGAAGAGAGTTCGTTTTGAACTTCTTCATCCCCGATTGTGTATCTCTTCAGACGGACACCAACACCAGATTGAAATCTGGGACAGTGTCAGATTTCAGACGCTGCATTAAGCGAAAGGTGAAATGGACCTAACTCCACATAGCTATTTCATTTCAACAACTATAATGTACACATTTTCTAATCTTAAATTAATTTTGTATTCTTTGGCAAATTTTATACTTAAAGTATAACATCTCTTCAGACGGACACCAACACCAAATTGAATTCCGTGACAGTGTCAGATTTCAGACCCTGTATTAAGCGAAAGGTGAAATGGACCTAACTCCATATAGCTATTTCATTTCAACAACTATAATGTACACATTTTCAAAACATAAATTAATTTTGTATTCTTTGTCAAAATTTATATATAAAGTATAACATCTCTTCAGATCAACCGCAGCTGAGAGATTATTTTCCTATCTTCGTAATTGTAAAGTTTGTTTGGTGTAAGGCGATATTTACTTTTAGATACAATTAATATTTGAATAAAATCAATTGGAACTTTATCTATAGTTTAGTTTTAAACTAATTTTTTAAATTCATCCTCACATAAATAAGTTTTTTCTTCATCACGAATAAAAAGAGTTCTGTAAACTTAAATTACATTGGAGAATAGCTAGTCTACATGGATTTATAATTAGTATTCATGGATGATTAGAATAAAAATTACAATTTCATCGCATTCAGCAGCAGTACATTACTTACTCCGGAACAAATTTTTAAGTGCTCGTCTGGCTTTTTATATAAATATCAACATTTAATAGGATACAAAATGTTAATTAAACTTTATTTATTTTATGTTATATTTTCTCATTTCAAAATAAAAACTAACACACACACACACACACACACATACGCGCGCGCGCACACACATACAAACATATATATATATATATATATATATATATATATATATATATATATATATATAATTAAAATGCATATGTAATTTAATCCCAATTATGTATATATAATTATCGTGTATTTGTAAGTTTAGGCTTTATGCTAAACTTGGATTAGATACATCATTTTATTCACCTACCCAAATAAATATGTTCTTTCTGACAAGTGTTTGCAATCAATTAATACTTTTAAGCTAATCGATTTAGACATTTCGCGGCTCCACAATAAGAACATGCTTAGTAAATAGTACATTTTTAAATTAGTACTTTTCGGGGCACCCTATCATTTCTCTGTTCATTCCAATAGCTTATCAATTAATACGTCAACTGCAGTAATATTAATAGCAGACTACTAAAGATCAATCTATATATGGCCACATTAAAGGTGTACGTGGTATAGCTAGAAAGTTATTTCAGAGTAGTTTAAGAGAAGGATTAATTAAAATAGAAGATGCATTCGAATTAAAATTCGGCATGTAAATTAAAAACAGAACCACAAACAATGTTTATCAAAATATAAAAAGTCCACTGAATGATTTCACAAATGATTCAAGAATATGAGATTTATGAGTATTCCAATTTTTTAATCTGTTATTTGTGTTTGAATCTACAGAACGTACTTTAAATAAAATCTATCTATTTAAGACTCTAACGTGGCTATAACTATATACTTCGTTATAGATATTCGTATCTGTACCAGACAAATTGTATACTAGCACTGTTTCCATATTCTATTTCATTCACAATTCCGATGGCCGGTGGTCGGGTGGTAATACAATGACTTGCCACCGCCGCGCCGGGCGTGTCTCTCGAGTACGGAGCCCACCTAAGTTGCACACTCGCGCACGCACAAGCCTATACATAGTAACGAGCTGGCCTGGTTACATAAGTCACAAAGGGTGACCTGCAAGGTCGTTCAACAAGACGTGGTGGGCGTGAAATAATCCTATCAACCTCCTTCTGATAAAATGTTTTAAATGAATAATTTCTCTTTTGTGGCCGTTCCAACCTTGAACTATAAACCGCTGAATATATGTTTGACATCCAAGTATCATTTTCACGTCGAAATATATACAGTTTGTATTGTGATCAGATTTCAAAGTCTCATTTTAAAATTTAACTTTTTAAACAGTATTGCTTGGTCAAGGTGCAGTGAAATAATAATATTAATAGGCCATGCTTACACGTTTTCTGACAAAATAACATATTTCCTATTTGGTGACAATAAACTTTTTTTTCTAAGGACAAGAATGTGAGAAATTCCCCTTAGTCTTATTACCTTTGCACTGCTTCTGGAGTGACAGGATATTATGGATGGGTAAAGTAATTGTATGGGCCCCCTCCTGTCAAGATCCATAAGAAGTGAATTCCGGAATTATGTCATGTCGCCTAGGTAGAAGGAGAGGCCAGCTCTGTACCAGTCTGTCCAGTCAAAGAAGGCAGCGGATGGTACGCCCTTATGTCTAGGCTAGCAACAGTCCTACAATTAAGGAGCCCTATCATCTCCAACAGCCATCTCCGTAGACTATACCTTTCGATCTACCGTGCGGTAGACTATATCTACGCTTGTACCCCACTATACTCGACACTTACAGCCAGAATTGAACCCTCCTGAGAGGGCAATTCACGTCCTAATTACAAAGTACAAATCATAACCACTAATAAGTAAAAAAAATTATAGACATTTTATAATTAATAATTAATTAATTAAGTCGACTTTTAAAAACAGTAAAATGCATCATAAATAAGGGGAACATAAAAATTATGTTTGTTTAGGGAAGTTGTAAATCATCCGAAACTGATACGTGACACCGAGTTGACACATTTGAACTAAACTGAAAAGTATGTTATTCCTCCCCTCCTCTCTAAAAAAATTAACGCCACGTTATATAACAAGTTAAAGACAAATTTATTAAAAACACGGAATGTACATTCAATAATACAAGTATTATATGTGAGATATGCTTAACTGCATTTATAATGCATACCTTCATAGTATAGGGTATAACCTATTATATAAATACATAGTACGAGTATATGCTATTCAATACTTAACGACGGATACTGTATTCAATGTTCATTCCAAGTTCTTGTACTGTGTAAATATATTTTACTCCATTCATTAATAGCTGCATTGTCGTATTATGATGTAATTTAATACACGCTTGGATTTTATTTAACTGTCTACTTATGTAATTGTAAGGACTGCAATGTGGTAATGTATAACATTGAAAGTAACTTTATACATACACATTTTTTTTTTAAATATGGCATCGATTTGTGTCGCCTTGGCTTTCAATAAATGACGTTACCATAGAGTTTTACTAAAGTTACTTAGTAAACTCTAGAGACTTTCATATAGATTTTAGGAGTGATTTATTTTTTAATTTTTTACTATTGAAGTCAGTTGTTATCTGGTTTAATTGCAATGTACTTAGACAAACAAACAATATGTAAAAAATCAAACAAAATAGCAAATCACATCTTGGTCACATCAAACGTTTTGAAGTTACTAGAGTGTGACGACTAAAAACTGGACTACCTGATGATAAAAATATATACATACAAATGGAAAACCTTTTTTCGCAGAGCCAAGCACAAAAATTCACTTTTTATGAAAGTTAAATAAACTGATTTCCGGCGCAAAATTCCTTGAAAGGCTAGATGTATTATTGGACTAATTACTTAATTGGTTAATTGATTAGAATATTCGTTCAATTAAATACTTTTCAACATCTGCCTTTCATGAAGATAACATCCAAACACGCTCGATCGATGGTAGTTAATTCCAGACATTTTAATGTGCCTATAAAGAATTGAAAAATACATATGAACTCAAGTAGCAAATGGTTTGGCCTGTTTAAGCTTCCTTTCTCATAAACATTAGATAAAAGATATTTTAAGTAATTTACCACTTAACGGATAAATAGCAGTAATAATAATCTAAATAAATAAAATTAGGCAAATATTTAATTAGGCAAATGAGTTTAAGGAATGTTAGTGTTATAATCAGGATAATGGAAACTAAACATACATGTTTCACACGTCTCATCCAAAAGAGACGAAAGTTACATTCTTCTTATTTGCGAAATTGATGTTCTTGATATTCTCAGTTATTTCAGAGTTATACTTATGTAATACTATCAGTTACCCACAGCTTTGCACTCAATTGTGTATTCTTTACATGTATAAGAGCACTTCTATGATTCGAGTGAATTATATTTCTTACGCTAATGTTGTGTTTGCCTTGCCACGATCAAGAAGATTTGTCAAACAGTGTATATTATAGTCATTGTAATTTACTCCGGTATAATATTTTTTTATGCCACAGTTGAGACTATTTTGTTGCACAGATTAAGAAGAACAGTGGCTGCAGAAAATATTGAAATAAAAGCGTTGTTACTATCAAGCTTACTCTGTGCTTTTGAGACTAGAAATGGAAACAAAATTAAAATAAGGGAGCATTCCTAAAACGTGTATTTCACCATAGCGTTTTATGTATACAGATTTAACCTAAGAAAAAACTTAAAATAAAATCAAAAACTCAATTTTCTTAAACTGGTATAACAGTCAGTATGTGCATCTCAATTAAGGGAGCTTGTGTTGAGATTGAGTTTGATCCCCATCAAGTAAGTACTACACAGTAAATATAAACTTTTATATTTTTCATTTTCCCCTCCATTGATCACAAGTTATATCTTATATCTTTAAGCCATCAAAGTCCTAATACAGTAAAGTTTTCTTGGAGTGGACGACAGACTGAATGTCAAGCAACTGCATTCACCGGAGACTGATGACATTTTGATTAAGTTCCACTTCGAATTGACTTCTCAGGATTTTAACTTTTCTTTCAGTGAATAGTTGATTAATGTTAGAGCTGTCAGTCAATTCAATTGCACCATGATTCTACTCTGGACATTGAAATAATCTCTTTTATTTTATTAACTTGATACATAAGATTTCCATTTAAAGTTCTTTGTATAGTATGAACATTAAGGCATAACTGTAATGAAACAAGCCACCACAAGAATGTAACCGTATATTGCTCTTGTGGGTGTTAGGTGAAGCGTTAAGGTACATATTCATTAGTTTGGTACGTGTTCATTTACTTTTCAGAAGTCAGTTCTGAACATTATTTGACTGTATGATAGATCCTTCTACGATTTCATATGTTATTGTACCTCCTTAAGTATATACCCATTTATCTTATATATTTAACAACGCGATTTGAAATGTAGGGACTCAGAACTCTGATGCATTTGAAAATAAGATAGATTTTGTTACGAAGTGCCCCTAAGCAACTGATTTCATCATCGATATTTTTAGTAATCAATAACTAGATTATCGATACTTATTATGTAAAGTTGTTTTAAAATAATACAAATGTTTAATGTAATTTTTTAATTTTAATTGTCCAAAATTGCTTCAGTTAGTATAGATGAAAAACATTCTTTTAGTTAGGTGCAGAATGTTGGATTGGAGGTCTAAAACCCAATATTTTAACAAAGTGTTGATTTTATAAAAACTGGCAAAAGAGCAAACACGGTGTTATATCAGTGTAGAAGTACGAGTTTTTATAAGTACGAGTTTCTCGTTATTATTTTTAGCCAAGTTTATCTTTATTTATTTTAGTTTCTTGTTATTTGTTTAGGTTGAATTGTAGATTTGAAGCAATGCCAATAGATTATAATTTATTACAATTAGTTACGTGTTTTATAAATTTATAAAATCGGTGATTCTTATGTGTCAGTTTTTAGGTGAAGATCTAACTATAACTTCGTTTACTTAAATGCACCTCATATAAAAGTCTGCCACTGAAATCCTCGTATAGCTGTAATTGAAGCCTAGCAGGTACCAAACTACGTAATCAATTGCTGGGCAAAAGTACGTTTTTAAAAAAGATACTTTTTTTTATTTTTCATACTTAAATGAAAACTAAGATTACTGATTTTGTGGTGTTGCGTACATGCATCTACAAGTCTCAATTTGGAGATAATTTTCTTTAAAATTGCGAATAATCTACTTTTGTTGATAGTCTTTCCTGAGTTCACTAATTGGAGAAAACCATTTATGCGAATTGGTTTATAGTAATTTTATCTAATAAATTGTCCATTTCAATAATTGTTTCGGTTAGATAATTTTTCAGATTTATTTAAAACTACTTAAAAGACACAAAACTTAAACTTAAACACTTTAAGTATCTTTTTAAGTCACTATTCCTGCAGAGACTTTCAATAGTAGAATTTTAAAGTTGATTGTCGCATTGGACTCTAAAGATTTAATGGAAACATTCAACATGAAGAGATTTGCTAAAATATTCGCATTATTTTAAAAATAACAACATATTATTAACAACATTTTTTAATGTACTCGTAGTATTGTTACTGAACTCAGAACCAATCTCACCTTATTACGTTGTATTTAAAAAAAAAAAACATTATATTGTTATTTAAAGCAATATAAATCTAGTCTTTATTAATTATATATCAGAAATGACTTAATTAGGTTATTGTTCACATATATTGTGTTAATTTAAAAACGTCTAAAATGTGTCAGTATGGCTAGTTAATGATAAATCATTAACTATTTTAAAAAATCCCAGTGGAATTTTGCAATAGCATTCATGTTAATTCATTCATACAAACTTCTCACTGTGATAAGTTTAATTTCAGTTATTCGTTATTTTGGTTTAAAACAGTTACTGTATTTAGAAAGTAATAAACATTTTAATTTGATCATATAAATAACCAAATAACCAAATAACTATAGATAAATCAAATATTTGTAAAAAAAAAATTAAAGAATGCCTCAAGGTCAACACCAAAATTTGCGCTCTCATAGACGAACAAGGCAATAATTAGTCAAAGTAGTATGCAGAATTCCAAGCATCATGACTGGAACAAAAGCAAATGACTAGTTATGGGAGGGATATGGAATAATAAGAAATAAACGTGACTTCCGCGGTTCTAGCTATCTACTTGTTCCAACTTAGAAAATAATATATGTTTGGTACTTTTAGAAGATTGTCATAATGTTATCGAAAGTGATTTGACTTCAACTTACTCGTAGTCTATAGTAAAGTACTTAGTCCCACGCAATCCAAACAGGTATAAAGTAACAAGCTAAGCTGCATTCCAAGCTACAACATTTTTTTGCCTTAAACTAAATGGTTTTCATATATAATATGTCATATAGTTAACATGATCTTTGATAGTTATTTGTGATTAAGAAATACTGCTTAAAATATATAATAAAGAATAGCATAATTCGTGTAATTTGTTAAGGTTAACAAGACTTTACGCGTCTAAACGTCAACACTATGTTAAAATTTGTTCCTGTTTCCTAAACTTGTACTTCTGTTACTGTTGGTGTTTATTTGGAGCTTAGAGTTTCGGACTGTTTGCAGGGAGAATGTTCCAATTCTCAACTTTAAATATTTATTAAAGACTCTTCTCTGAGTTTTTTTTAAATCTTTGGAGTTTGTTGCTCTTGTGAACTCCTAAAATGCGTTTATTTTGCACTTAAACTTTTAAAACAAGCAACGGTTAAAAATATCAGCAGTCAAGAAAAGTTTCTAATTAAGTTATAATGTTTTATTTCATGCTTTTTATGCGATGGGGATTTTTTATAGCCACTCCTCATTGTTAAAACGTTTTAAATTCGTGATATGGTGTGAACAGATAAAAATGGAAATTTTGAAAGCAAACCCTTGAATAATAGGAGATTTTTTATCCCATGCTATTAAGAGGATGGGTATGTTTTACCTGCTATCTCTCGTTCTTCAAACCGGAAATTTCAATAAATTGTCGTGGTTAAATTTGGTTACAGTATGGTTAAAGTATCAAATATATAGGTATACTGATAGGATTAATAATAAAAGGTACAATGTTAAAAGATAACTATGAAGATTGTTATTGGATGGAGAAATGCTGAAGCAGTAAAATCAGAAAAAGGTATATTTTTTGATAACTGAAATAATAATAATTTATTCTCATGGGATTTACATGTACTCAATATACTGGTAGTTTTTCGGAATACAAAAACTCCGTATACGCATTCCAGAACAATTTTTATTTCTCCAGTACATCTGGAGTTTTTCCAGTCTATTACTTGTGACGTGTCATAAGAAATGTCTCCTTATGTAGTAATCCACCTTATTGTCTGTGTAAAGAACAATATGTTGAATGCATTTTTATGACACACATCACTATTTGGAGGCTCTTGCCTGTAGTATACATGGTTTGCAAATATACTGTTTTATCCAACTCCTGTCTTATTGTAACTTCTACAATATGTAAAGCTTGGGTAACATATACCATAATTGTGAATTTTGAATTATTGAATTTAAAACACGAGTCCTCCACAGCTAGAAGTCACTTTTTTCTCCCCCTTACGTTAAAACCGATTTTGAAAAGGTTGATTGATGGTACACTGCACAAAAGAGCACTTCAATATAGAAACGTGGAAGATGGATTATGAGGCGATCGTTACAATCATTTATGCGAAAAACGTTTAGCCGTACATGTGACAGCAAGTCACCAGTATTAGTACAACTCTGACTCCAATGTAAAGTATTATAGTTATTGGCTGAGCGTTAGCGAAGCCTATCATTGAAAGGGCTGGAAAATTTAATTTATGACAGTCTAACTGTTCGCACGACATTTAGAGAAGGAACTAACCTTTAGACTTGCCATTTGCGCTGAGCGTTACGGAAAATTTTTGTATTAGCCTTAACCATGATAACAACAAGAAAATAACAGGATAAATAAAATTGCACACAAGTTTTAATATGAGATACATTAGCACATGTAGTAACTTGGTGTGAATTTTATTAATGATTTAGTTTTAAACCCAAAAATGTGAATATATCATGTAGTAAAAAATTTCGAAAAAGCTATCATTCGTAGAATTAAAATTTTTCATAGAAATTAATTTATACATAGACAAGAATAAGTTATTTGATGGTGAATATTCATCCGTGGGATTTTGCTTGTGTGGTATTCTTATTATCTCATGTCACCTGCGCACCTGATGAGACAATGCAATGAGAACACCATCTATATACACTAGATGACTGCAGAGTAAACCAGATAGATCTCTTTGTATTGTAGTCTCTTATGTCAAAACCATGTAAATTTTGAGCTAATTAGTCGCCAACTATTTTTCGACCTCTTCAGACAATCACGACTCCAGATTCCAGGAGTCAATTATGTGACTGCGTCAGATTCCAGGCGCTGCATTAAGAGGAAGTTGATCTGGAGCTAAACTGAGGAGTTTGTTTTACTTGAAACTGTGGACTCTGAAGTATGGGATTACTGAAACGTTTATACTAATCTACTGTGAGGTTAGCTTTACGTTTATTTATTTCATTTAAATTTTAAAATTAGGATAAAGTTTATTTGAGTTTTCATGTCCCATAATACTCGACCCCTTACTACCATCACGATCGTAACATAGTTAAACTGAATCACTATGATTAAATGTTTTAGTCTTTGTCACTGTTACACCATACAATATCCATAAACGTCTCTCTACCATTTGGGTCATCTTTGGGTATCTTTATTTCTGGGTGGCTCGCAAGTATCGGTGTAAAACCATTTCGTACTCTTTTTTGTTAGTATCAAACAACTGTTCCTTCTCGAAAGTTGCAACAGCGATTAATAAAGCCACTATCATGAGGTTGGACCTACTACATCAGGTGATGACGCCACCACCATACATTTGGATCTACTGCATCACGGGGTGATACATAATGACGAAGAAGAACTTGCTTATTTTGAAATAACATTTAAAATAAAATAATGGAGATATGTTTTTAATTCTTTATCTATCATCAGATACAACATTAAAGTTTATATTTACTTAGTTTGAAGTATGGCACCAGACAGATGGCGTCCATTGTTGATATTACACTGCGCTAAATTAGACTGAAATTTCAGCTTCCTGCGTAATATCGACCGGTACATTGTCGATAGCGTGACGTATGTTGTTCTTCAGTAGAGCCAGGTTCTTGGAACGATCAGTATAGACCAGTGATTTCAAATAGCCCCTTTAACAAACAATCACATGGGACTAAATCAGGCGATAGTGCAAGCCAATGGAGGTCGCTCCTTATGGAGATAAGGCGTTCTGGGAAGTGTGGACAAAAAACAGCCATTGACAATCGGGTTTTGTGCGCTGTGACACCCCTTGTTGGAATCACACATCTCCCACATCCATCTCATTGAGTGATGAAATGAAAAATCTTTGAAGCATACGAATGTGATGGTCAGAATTCACAGAATCTGTCAGTTCGATTTCTTAAAAAGCTATGCACCAATTGTCCAATTCTTGATAGGGCACAGCCAATAGTAAAACATTGTGAATTTAAAGATCCTGATGAAGTTGGCTGAGGTTAGCCGAGCTCCAATAGAACATGTTCCATTTATTGACACTTCCTGACCTATAGAAGTGAGCCCTGTCACTAAAGAAATGAAACGTGCCTTGAAGCATGTCAAGAAGCGCCTAACATGAATTTTGTCGACCAAAAATCAAATAAATTATTTTTTTACACAAAGGCTAGTTTTTATTTCTTTATGATTAGCCTCACATAAAGAATTCACGGTGCCTAAATCAAATAAGCAAGTTCTTCTGTCCCCAAGGCAGAATTACCAGTCACAAACAACCTCCTTACATCTGTAACCTGACATGGCAACTCAAAAACTGTGATGTACTAATAATAAACCTAGCTAATTAGGTCCTCTAAGTGATAAATAAATTATATTACATCATTTTTTAATATAAATTTACACAATAAAATTAAATACTTTTTCTAAAAAGGAACCATAATAAAACAAAATGTCTTATCCTTTAAGGATATGTATTGTATCAAATACAAAAACGTGGCATCACATACAAATTTAATTGAAATTCCTTGATGAACGATTTAATATAAAGGTTGCAAGGAAAATACCTTTTAATATAATGCTTGTAAATTGTGTTTTAAAGGAGGAAGAAAGAAATATTACAATGCACTTGTGCAGGTTTAGTCAGAAGAGATAGTATTGCGTCCATTTACGAGAAAACTTTAAAGGATAAGAGGCTTTAAATGGATTAATGTAGCCAAGTTTGTGCTTTCAGTCTTAAGCTGAGTATCAATTTCAAGTAAGATTCATTTAAACTTACAAACCTTGGATTTTTAAATTACTTGAAAGCATTACATCATGGTTTATTATTCCACTGCATCTTATGGATAAAACATCCGATAGTTATTTATTATCTTATAAATATAAATAAATCGCTAAATGTATTGCTTAGCGCTAACCTCAAGAACGGCTGGACCAATTTGGTTAATTCTTGAAGTATTCTTTAAAGTCCATGGAAGGTTTATATGAAGAGAATGATCGTAAAATATTCTCCAAATACCTTAGAATGTGGAAATAGTGATAGTACTTATGTAACGTTACAAATGTTGCTGCCATTAAAATTGAAATTAAATTCTGTTGGCTCTTTTAAACTTTCTTTGATGTTCCAGCTGAAGTTTTACTGAGGCTGAAACATTAGTAAAAATTGTAATTTTATAAAACATTAAGTACACAATACTTAATGTGTCAAAACTAGACATTGTGATATTCATACGGTGGCTTAGAGACAAACAGAGAAGTGAACACTAATATAAATCAGCAAACTATTTAATACTTACCTGATGTATACTTACTGAAGTTTGGAACATATCATAGGACACCATCATATATATCTAATTAGGACTTAGATTTTTTTTAATGCTTGCAAAGTCCCGGGCAACAGCTACTTTCTTATAATTATAACTAGGTGTAGGTTTAACATATTTCTATTATTTGAATATCGTCTAACACCTTTTTACAAAGTAGAAACTGAAATGAAAAGTCAAAATAATAGTTTAACAACCTTTAGTGTCTGTAAATCTAATATTTTCAATAAATTTATAAATATTTAAATTATGTAAATAAAAATTGGGCACTTTCATGAAAATTATAATATTATTTATACTCTAACGTATCACTTTTTAATATCTTATTGCTAATTTTAATTTTAATCCAATGTTCAAGGACATAAATAAAACAGTCAACGGATTGCTTTTAAATGATTTGGATCTGAAGCAAACATTTGAATAAAAGTTTTTCAATCCCAAAAATACTCGAATTATACGAATATAACTCGAAAACCATATGATATGATATCGTATGTTCCTATATTAAATATAGTATTTAAAAGTACCTATATATTTTTAATCCCATATTCATTGAAACTATTCATCATGTATTCAAAATTATTAGCTTCTTGAATGAAGACTCCTATTACATTTCGTTACACAGTACCATGGCTAATTATCGATTAGGCAAATCTCTTAGCAAAGAAAGCCCTTTAAAATTTCGAATAGGTTTCTATAACCGTTTTAAAGTTATTGGCCACTGAGAATTTTTTAATGTGTTGAATATCAACCTTAAGCGATAGAACATCAGCATGGAAATCTCTCCCACATTTTGTATTTATTCCAACATTTTTAAAGTACTTTCACATTTTACACAGTAACTTTTGGGTTATTTACCTCTCATAGGTTAATTTTCAAAAGCTGGTTGAAAAGGTATGAACTACTTAAAGATTATTATTGAACTGACTAGAAAAATAATAGTTAAAATAACCTACAAATTGTTTAAGGTGTTTACAAGCTATAGACTATATAGTTAACAATATAATGGGCACTAAAGCACATGTGTGGAGAATGTGCAATGAGGTCTGGCACAGATTACAGTCATGTCTCGTTCAAGTTTCAGGCACATCTGCTCTACCTAATTGATACATGTATGACACAAAACACATTCAAATGAATTTATTCTCTAATTGGAGCGTGTGTTTCATGTCATATGTGGGTTATTTGTCGACGTGTCTGGACGAGGACAGTTTTTATTGTAGCGTACTTTATCTCATTTGTTGGGTCGTTCCATTTTGTCTACTCTATCTCATTCAAATATACTATGAAGAGAACATTTTTAAGTTAATGCTCTATTATGCATATAGAATCGTTTATATATTTGAACTCTTATACATAATACATGACGTTCCTTTAGTGTGTTGGCCTATTTTCTATCATGTTCAATCTGCATAGTAAAATTTTAACTCTAGAAACTGCTTAAAAATAGAATAGTTTTATTGAGAAAAGTATAAGGAACATACGAGTATATCTTGAAAAATTGTATGTTTTTAATTTGTGGCATCCCAAGAAAGGATGACTTCTGCCTGGTTTATATCTTCCAGAAGAACCTACACTGGGTACAGAAAAAAACCGATGTGTCACTTAAATCAGTAATATTGATGTCGAGGACCGAAATATCACGAATCGCAACTTTTGACATATTCTCCCCTTCTTCTAAGTAGACAAGACTGAGATTAATGTCTAAAAGTCACCCTCCTGAATCCAAAAGGAGGCAGCCCATACTCCCAATCTAGAATATCCACTCACTCCGTAAGCAGTGCAAAGATTCTTTGATTTCACGCGTAAATCAACCGAGTTTACTGAAATATTTCATGGACACCACCACTCCAGAAAAGGGAAAGGTAGCCTGATAACTAAGACAATGAAATTTCTTCAAGTCCATTTTCATACGAAATAACAGCAGGAAAGTCATACCTTTAACTTTGTCACTAGGCTTCAAAGCATGCTATACTGCTATGCTTATAGCCATTAAATTTAATTCTTTTTCTCAAAACCTTTTAAACTATAGACTTAGGGACAATCAACTCACGACCACGTTTCTGTACAGACCTTTTGGACTTTTTTAAATGTTCTCAATGGTTTCAGCTCCTTCTCTACCCTGTCTGTCCGAGTTTTGTCAAATAAACTGAATGTTTCTTTAAACTACTTATGTAATGCTGAGTCTCTTAGAGGGATCTTCATGAAACACAGCACACACGTTGTACTGCTAGCCACAAAATAAATTTAACTCTTATTTGTAAAGTTACCATGAAGACTTTTATCGTAAAAATGTTAAATGTAAAATAATTAGATGACAGGAACGAAAATATCGCCTAATTAAAACAAAACTTGATAAGTTGCTGTTTTAATTTACATCTGTTTCATAGACTTACGATAATTAATAACAGAGTAGCTATAAACAGTTAAAAATATGACATGACCTTGGGGACACTGTATTTTCCAGCTTACATCAAGGCCTCAGATGAAGCTGCATTCAGTTAAGACGACCGAAGGTAATACCATTTCCAATGATTCAGCTGGGTTAGGTGTCCCAGCTGCTATTGCAGCAAGGGGCGCTTCAGTATGAGTCACATTAGGTGTGCCAAATGTGCTTCTAATATTTATATATATACTATATATATATATATATATATATATATATATATATATATATATATATATATATATATATATGATTATTTAAATCCATTTGTTCACGATTTTTGTATTCAGACTTTTATGCATTAAAAAGTTTACTCTTTACTGTGTATAGTCAACATACGAAAGCGTAAATAGAATGTTTGAGGTTCAATATATTATAAACACTGTCTTAACAAATATCGCAAATAGGGTTTACACCCTAAAAATCAATCACTTTATAACCAAAAAACTTTGTTTCACAAATTTTGAATATGCGTATATATATATATATATATATATATATATATATATATCATACTGTGTGTATAAATACATTTCCTATCGGCATTCATGTGTTAACTCTTAAAATTTTGAAGTCAGGGGTTAATCTTTTTGATGCGGGCAGTTAAATATTCTAGTTAGCTGAGCATTAGCTAAGCCTTTCTTGCCAGAGACAGCAATTATCGATTTTTATGACGAGTCACATCACTCCACGTAATTTGGCTGAGCGTTAGATAACATTTATCCATTAATCTCATGGATAAATATGATTGCAACGAGAAAATAGAATAAATAAAAATTAAAGAAACTGAGTACAATTATGTGCCATTTTTATGTTTGACATAGTAACATGTAGCCTAATTGAAATTTTAATAGATTTTAAATTTTGCATGCGGCCTCAGAGAAGCCTGTTACATGGCATGTAGAGTTGTGTATTCCTCCTATCTTAATAAAATATACCATCGCATAATGTATTATTACTTTATACATCTAAATCTTCCTACAAGTGCCATATATTATTCAAATCTTTCAATCCCTTCAAAGCATAGTTAATGAATAGCTCATATGATAATTAGATAACAAACTTAACTACTTATTTAGCTCTTTACTGCTGGTTAATGACATAAGGGAGCAGCTAATGATGTTAGAGCTCATGTGACGAGAATTGGTCTGAGATGTATTCTCCACCTCGTTACTGCGTATTACGGCATCATATTCTTATATTGTATATTATTGGTTAGAAAACATATTGAGGTTAACTATCTATAAAAAATGCTAATAGAGGTTCAAGCAAAGTAGATTTGTATTTTGACAAATAAAAAGAAGATATAGAGTACGTGGTTTCTATAGATCAATTATTGATTCTAAAAAAGTACCAAGAAAAGGGAAAAAAAATCCGAGATATATTTATGTGGCCACACCAATGAAAACATGAGTGCCAATGCATAATAATAATTTACCATATAAGACCGAAAAAATTAACTTTATTTTTTTAGTCTTTCAAGGCCGATTTAATGGTTATGTACATTTTCAAGCCCAACGTCGGTATACTGACAGAAGAAGGTTTTCCAAATTAAGCCCAAAACTTTTCAAGAATTGTATAGTGTTAGCAATTATTCCTCATGAGGTGAATTGTAAAACTTAGACGTGAAATGAAGTAACCAAGGACTGCCTGTACAGTATGACAATGCAGTTAGACTACTTGTGTGTCCTTAAAGAAATACTTCAAAACAAATCAAGTGACAAGTTGACTCAATAAAAACTTATCAACGACACAGTGACGTTAGTTTTGTTCTATTCCTTGAGTAGGTCTCTTGAGAAGTTACAAACAACTTGCACTGAGAATCGGAAATTTCTACGATTTCTCGTTAATACAGTACGTACATTTTGGTTGTTACATGTATTTATTATTTGATTTTATATTCAAAATATTCTGCAGATGAAGAGAAACGTTTGAAATAATGTTGTGATTTTCTTTAATATCAACAGATTGGCGTCTGTTCAAAACAAGACAAATAATAAGAACACAACTATAGATATAAAAAATGTTCAGAATATCAACTATTTAGTAATTTTTAGCAGTTCCAAAGGTACTTTCATATACGAAATCTGTCATTGTATAAGTGTGTACGATCACTTTAGAGTATGATACACTCATGGTGTATACATGATATACAAGAAAAACACTCATTTGTATTTCATACATTAACAAATTCATTTTGCAACTGTGCCATATCTTCAAGGTAAACTCATATGCAAAACCTCAAGAGGTTTTTTTATGATACATAATGTCTCATGTAGATTAATAGAATAGTACACAAGTAAAATGTGGAAAGTTTAATTTTCATTCCACCCTTATCAAAAAGCGTCCATCCAGGTTTCTTTCTTGAAAATTATGTATGAAGGGTGCGGCTAATAGACACTAATGCATTACCCAGTGATTGTATAAGTATATGTGTATTTTCAGTTTCATTTAACTAAATCAATAATTAAAGAGGCCGTTTTGGTACGATGTATCTCTAAACTGTATATATATGTGTGTGTGTGTGTGTGTGTGTGTGTGTGTGTGTGTGTGTGTGTGTGTGTGTGTGTGTGTGTGTGTGTGTGTGTGTGTGTGTGTGTGTGTGTGTGTGTGTGTGTGTGTGTGTGTGTGTGTGTGTGTGTGTGTGTGTGTGTGTGTGTGTGTGTGTGTGTGTGTGTGTGTGTGTGTGTGTGTGTGTGTGTGTGTGTGTGTGTGTGTGTGTGTGTGTGTGTGTGTGTGTGTGTGTGTGTGTGTGTGTGTGTGTGTGTGTTTAGACTTAATGCCCAAAACAAAAACTCAAAAATTTACTTGAATAACATATAACAATACACATTTCATCGGCTGAGCTTTAACGATGCCTATAACTTGTGAGATTGGAAAGAATGTATTTGTCAGTTTATCTGTCTGTTTATCTGTATATCTGTCCTACAACGAACTAACCTACAAACTTAAAATTGTGCCATGAAGCTATTATGATGAACACTGTTAAATTTAACAGTGCTACATGGGAATTGGGTAAACGTTACCGAATATGTTTAGACTACATTGGTCATATGGGTAATCGTGATAGAAACGGGAAAATATTAACATAAATAAAAAAAAAAAAAACTCAATACACCTATAAGAGATTCAAATATGTAACATATTAACACATGTAACCTATATAATATGTGTTGAGATACCACACTGACATGAAACCCCATTAACTTAAAAAAAATTTGAATGTATTATCTGGAAGATAGGCCAAGAAAGATATTTTCATATGAAGCCTTGACATTTTGCATTAATGTTCATTTATACAAGAACGAGTTCTGTGTTAGGTAATTTTCGCGTCAAACTCTATTTTGTATGATTGTCTGTCTGTTTGTCCACAGCTTATCTTCAAAATGAAATGAGACATATATTTGACATTTTTTATGCAACCTCAGCGAATCCTGTTACTTGATCAAAATAATGTCAATAGATGAATTGAATCGAATAATAAGTTATCACGGTAAGTATATAAAAACGGAATCTCAGGTAAAACTATTTAATTACTGACACGCTAATAAAATGAAAATTAATAAAACTCAATTTTCTTTGGTTGTAATATGTAGTATTGCAAAACATATCATTTATGAAGTTGTAAAATAAAGCATACAGTTTCCTGGAGGTATCCTGCATGAAAAAGAAGTTGAAATGAATTATTATTATTACAGAATTTATCATATCACTAAAAGTTACTCACGGATTGCCTTGCAATTTCGTATGCTTTACATATGCTCGAGTACTACTTGTTCGAGTGAATTATATTTCCAACGCCGACGTAGCCTTGTTGGCACGAGAAAGAAAATCTGTCAAAATTGTAATATCGTAACATTAAATATGGCCATTGTAATTTAATGTTGCCTTAGCATTTTTTTCTTCCATAATTTTGTCTTCTATCCCGATCAAGAAAATATGTATACAGGGCAAGGAAAAGCTTATTTCTCTCAAGATAACTAAGATTGGTTTTATAACCGACTTTATTTAAGCTTATAGTAAGTTAGTTAGTGACTTTGTCCTTTATATTAGCGTCACAGTACTGACCAAGCACAGGATAATTAACATATTTTGCTAAAATTTAAAGTTTATTTTCACAAAAACTTGTATTATCTTATCTGGATATTTTCTTACTCAGTGCTAAACAGCGGTTGCAGAAAATGTAGAGATAAGTGATGCTACTATCAATCTCTCAGTATGTTTTCAAGACTATAAATGTAACAAAATTGAAAATATTGATTAAACTATATAGTTAACACACAAAATATTTTATTAAATTTAACAGGTCTTTGAATATATTTCCTTGCTATAATACAACTTCAGAGACCAATATGAAAGGACTAGCCTTGATAGTGAAAGAATTTATGATGTAATATGATGGAGCACTATAATATTTTTTCAAACAGGAATAGACGTATCAGGTACATATTATTTCAGTATCCAAGATTGAGATACTTTCACAGTTGAGAGGTATCAGCTGTTTGTTTGTTAATCCCGGTTTTTGCAAGCGTACCTTTAAAGTAGTCGTGCACCCTTCTACGTTGATGAATTAGTTGAAGAAGTACCTTTGGAATTGCTATAAGAATTGCAAATTAGTTAGCATCTTGTTAATGTTTCATAAGTGATGCAAAATAGCAACCTTTCAACTAACAAAATCAACCGCCGTCTCCAACTCGTTCCGAGCGGTAGAATTCTACCGGGATCCGTACCGATGTTATCTTTTATGCTGTCGTGTTTTTGTCAAACGCGATGTTTAGAATAATTTTCTTGATCGGAACAGAGTTGGTGTTGTTTAAACTGTTAACTATGAAAACCGACATGGAGTTTGCTTACGGTATGCATGCACCTATTTCTGTGTACCCGATCCGTCAGGATTGCTTGTTTTTTTTTCTTTCCTCAACCGGATGGTATATAAGCGGCGTGACCGTGGAATTATTTCTGTTACCATGGCAGAACTACTGAGGTTAGAAAGTCTGGTCTTCTGTCAATATGGCAGAACACATTTCTGAAAGCACAGCCGCAAACACTCTTACACGAGGCCAAATGTCCGACGAGACTCAGAGGAGGAGCGAAATGGACAACGGAGCTGATAGTCTGCCCGGGGCCGCCTCTGCCAAGCCGCCACCAGGTGCCCACCACGCCGAAAGAGGTGGAGGAGTGTTGGGACTGAGGATCGCGCACCACAAGAGCACAGTTACCAGTAAGCGTGGCAGAACTACTGACCTTCGATACTTTCGTGTTCTCTCAGTATGACAGAACAAATTTCTTCCGGCTCAGCCGCAAGCATATATACGAAGTATAGAAAAACTGGATACGACACCATTACCTGTTCGGTAATAAAGAACGTTTATTATCGAACAGGATGACGGGACAAAGAAAACTACCCGTCATGCCTTTTGTGCCGCTCGTATCGGAGAACATATATCAGATGCAGGGAAACACTATGCCAAAGAGCGCTAAGTGTTTTCTAGATCTGACCGGAGCACGCCCCAACTCCGTGTACGTGGTGGAGGTAGATTTCATAACACTACCTCGATAGAAGGGATTGTACTGTCAGAATGATTGGATATTATTAAACCGTGTTTTAAATAGTTCACTGTCTCGTTTTATTATATCTCCCTCGTTACCTTTTTGGGCATAAATTATTCTTACAGAGAAACCAATCTCAATACGACACTATAAGTTATCAGCTATCAGTGTTGCAGATTACCAGTATATTATAAACTATAGTGCACACGTATATGTACTACTTGTAGTAATAAAGAACATTTATTATTATACAGAACAAATGAGTAAAACTAAACATAAAATTATTCCATTTTATTACTCTGGAATGACCACTTCCACTACTCGAAAATACTCAGTAGTAGGTAGAGTTATACTGAGAATCTTGTAACATATTAATGGGTTCTCCTTACATTCTACTTCTTTGATATAATTTACGTTCAGCAATTTCTGTTCGTTGGCTACCTGGGATATATAAATCCATCCCCTCGATTAATGGGTTCATTCTATTTCTTTGGTATACTTTTCGTTCAGCAATTTCTGTCCATCGGTTACCCGTTCATCGGATATATAAATATATTCTCTTGCAGTGAAACCTTTCGTTATATGTGTGTATATCTCAGTTATTTTATGATTTAAAACATGAAATGTATTAATCAATATATTACGCGCATTTTTATAAAATATGGCATTCTAAGGAAGGAGTATAGCACACAGGTCAATGAAAAAGTAGTAGTTGTACAAAAGAATATTTATTAAACATACGTTAAAACTTAAGTGGTGCTCGTCCAAATTCTATCCCTTTGGGTTTTAACACTTCCGCCGAAGCTTCGACGGCGGCTTGCTGTTGGCCTTCTCGAAGAGTGTCCGTATGATGTTGTACAAATGTAACGGGAGTGGACACCTGTGCTGTCCCTATCTCTGCTCTCTGATCATACAGGCCAGGGGGTAGTTCCAACAGATGCATTGATTCTCCGAGTTGGAGTTGATTCGCCATCGCGTAGTTCGCGGCCATGATGCCGTTTCCCGCCAACGCCTCGTCCGTGGTGATGCCGAAGCACATCCACGTGAACAGTTCACTGGCATTCAGGGCCTGAGCCAAGAACTGCTGGTGCACTTTCATGAAATGGCCCATGTGCTTGGCGTACGTGTTGATGAATCTCATGCTTGACGAGACGATGTCGTCGGCGCCTTTGGCGTTGGCGTTGTTAATTGTGTTGGTCTTCTCGAAGAGAGTTTGGACGTTGTTGTACATCCGTAGAGAGGTGGACGCCTGCGTCTCCACGTCGGTCCACACTCTCATGGACGATGGCATAATGAGTGATTCGGCTTTCGTGTTGATCAAATCGGCCCCCGATTTCAGCTCGTAGCGGTCGTGCAACACTCGCACGTACTGCTCGCAACGACTGCCGTCCACGTACTGCTTGAGAGGAGACGTCTTGTCGACGGACGACTGGGTGAGGTACTTGCTCAAGTCGAGGCCGTTGCACTGGACCCTGTAGAATTCTCCCAATTTCTTTAGTAGTCTCAGCTCCAGATACCGGCCGCTGATGAACATGGGGTTCTCCAGTGACACCACCAGTGGTTCGGGATCGATCTCGTGCAGCTCCTCCGCGATCTCTTTCAGCGCCTTGCGGAACACCAGGTCCAGGGACATTTTCTGCGGATCCCGTTTGCAGCCGGGTTGCAATGCGTGAGTCAGTGACCTCTCGCGAAGATGTAGGTTGTGGTACAGCGTCTGGTAGTCGTAGCCGAACGATTGCGCTTTGCCACAGAACAGGTAGTTGTGGGGGTCGAAGGTCGGGTAGTCGGGACTCACGTAGATTATAGACCTGGTCGCCTCGACGAGCTCACAGTTTTTGACGGTATTCACCAATGTCTTCATGGCCATGATGGTCTTGGTGCACAGCTGCTTGCCTCGCAAGGTATCTAGCAGGCAACTCTCCAGATCGAGCGGCGGCCTCGGGCGCCTGTGAGTGGTGGTGGACACCGACGACATGTCGGAGACGAGCGATGCGGCTCTCGGGGCGGGATCCGGTCTGCGGTTCTGCATCGTCTCGAACAGCTCATTGGTCACAATGTCGGTCGCTTTCGGTGGATGCTGCGGGCGGGTCGGCGGTTGCTGTGGGCGGGTTCCTTTTGAAGTGGTCTGTTTCGGAGTGTTCGCACCGGTCCTTACAGCCTTGTCTCTGCAACGACGTTTGTCGGAAGACTCCCGGGGACGCGTCGGTGAGACTGCGGGAGACCGGGCCGAGGACCTCGACCGGCTCTTACATCTCTCGTGCGAACGCTGATTCTTCCGTTTGGGTGAGGGCGATCTCTCAGCCGACGACGACGAAGAGGAAGACAAAGAACGAGCTTTGGACGAACGCTTTTTCTTCTTTCCGTTTCTATCTTTCTCTCGATCGTCCGAAGGAGCGACCGGCGACTGGAACTCTTCTCCCTTGTCCGACTGTTCGTCGTCGTTGACGGTCGCGGGCGGGGGGTCGTTTCTAGAAATCCTTTTTGCGGAAACAGGCATCCGCTTCCCACCGTGTGGTCGTGGAGATGGTTTATCAAACTGGTGGCTCTGACTGGACGAGGACGGTTGTTGATAGTCTCCCGTTATGGTAAAGAGGTTTTGTTCCATGTCATCGTTTGTGAAACCCGAGGTCATGGCAACCACTCGAGGGATGTACTGCTCCTGCAAAAGAATACAATATTTTAATATACGGCAAAACAGTCTATATGCATTCAGGATAATTTCGTCTACAGTGTAATTCACGATACCGTGTTGTGACAAACAGTTAAATAAAAACCAGGCGCAACCTAAAATCAGGTGGCGAAACTAGTTTGATTGCAGCCCCAGATGCAAGTTCCTTTACCCTGGGATACTGCTTGTTCGCTACATACGGCCATTGTACAATCTCTCTCCAATTAGAGAAAGATATATGATATACTAGGTTAATGTAAGGTTAATCATCCTGTCTAAAATAGACGGAATTTTCTAATTTTTTAATGTTTTATAATCAATGGATTTATTTAATAACTTATGATGTTATGAACTTGTTTCACTGTTTGTTATTTTTCTTTGGTCATTATTAGTTTCAAACTTAGTAAAAATTGTCTAAAATCTAATCATTTTCAATCACCTGGTAATTGGTAAACTTACACACTAATGTATAAAATTTGGCAAAACGACCTGGTTAAATGTTAACACTAACCAATGATGACATCTTTTGGGTTTACATTTTACAATGTTTTGATTGTCAAATATTATGTACAAACAATTCAATTAGGGCTAACTACAAGATCTAGGCTCACATCTTACATACTTTCAATTAATTTATTGTTACTTTTTTAGGACGTTAAAATAAGACTCACTTCTTTATGTAACTTTTTTACATTTATTTTACCATTCTATTCAGTGGACATATAAATGATGTAAGAAGCTCCTTGGCTTGCTATAATGTTTAATTTTATGCTAAACATTGAAACCATATAGACATTTTTTTAATTGAGGGTACTTTAATTCCCTACTACCCACTTCCCTGACAAAGCCCGACGGCTCATTGTTTCCTAGAACCGACTAGCTAACCTTTATAACATCTAAAGACCGAGCTCTCTCATGTTTCAAATACTAATTACACTAAGGTCAACACATACTAGTAATTGGAACATAGCAATTTTCTTAAGTAGTCTCATAATTATTTTTAGTTTGGAAAAAGACCTTTCCACTTACGCCATTGCCACAGTTCCACGGGTAATAGTAAGAAACAATTATGAATGCAGTACATACGTTTGGCACACTTTGATGAAATAAAGCTTATAATTTCAATCAATAGATAATCAGCCCAGCATGGCTTGATTTGTGCTTTATTTTATTTATTCTTCTGATGTCGTCTTTTGACTATATATTCTAAAGCCAAATGACTTCCGTTAACTAAAGCATCGAGTTCCCGCATCAGATTCATATTTTTTACAAAAGTCAGAGGCTGACTGTACGAGTTTTGTTTCGTCCAGAAACCGTAAACCAAATTATCTGGGTTTAAAAAAAACTGAACGTGAGTCAGTTAATACATAAGACATAGAATTTTAAACCTTTCGTTTTAACATGTGAAAATTAAAATATCAACAGCTCTCACAAATAACCCCTAACTTTAAAAGCCAATGCCACAGGAATCACTAAACCTCATAGTCACTAGAAAAGTTCGTCAAAAAAAGTCCCTTTACTTTTACTTTTACGTTTGGAGGTCATTATGACGAATCATATATTCCACTTTAGCAGGCTAACCTCCTGGCTTTGATCTAGGACATCGTCGAATTCCTCCTCAGCAGAGAGGTCGTCACAGTAATTGGTAGGAACCCTTCTGAAGTGGAGATTCTTTTTGCATCGTCTAGATTAAACGTCGGGACCTCTTTTTTTTTTTTTTTTTTGTAGGGTTTTCGACCGTGATCTGGATTTCTTTTCTAAAAATTCAACCTTTTCAAACACTAACATCAAAACAAACTCCAAAAAGAAGTACATTTCCTTTATAAGACCAGAGTTGCTTCCTGCGAAATCATTGTTTCATTGCTTGAAGTCAAAATTATTTTTCGGATAGACCACTTCAGCACAGCGACAAAAATTTTACATTGGATTTGATAGTAAAGCTTCCGTACCTTGACGACCACCTAAGAAGGACAGCAGTTTTTTTATCAAGGTGTACACCTTGATAACACAGGAGTCGGTCAACTCTTTTAAAAACATTGCCATCTTGGTAGGCCATTGGCCGAAAAAATACATAAATACTGTTTATTTGTATCATAGAATTAGATGAATTCTTCTGAAATCCGATATCACACTGTCGTTTAAAACTAAATTTAAATTGTGGACCAAGCACAAATTGGACATACTCAGCGGTTAGGAGACTTTGATTTTATTTCTGGTCTGCAAGTCCTGTGTAAATTCCATTCATGACAGAAGGCGCCATCATAGCCTTGACCTCGCAACTTAGCCAAAGATATTTTCTTTTGCTTCTATAAATTTCATACTACAAGATCCTCTAGTCCTTCGGCTGACTGGTCTAGTACTTGCCCCAAAGCCTAAAAAGGCGAATTCCAATTTAATCTCAAGCTGATTTAGGTCTGGTTGTATAAAACCATATCTTAGCTTAAGAATTATTGGATAACTGATCAAATTTTCGAAATGTCTTGTGTAGTTATCTAAAATGAAGAAAAAAAATTGGAGGACTGTTTGAACATCAGTCAATTATTTTCACATACAAAATCTGATGAGATGTCAAATGAATAAGCTCGTTTTTGAATTGAAGGGCATAAGTTATTTTTACCCTACTACACAATCTTTCGTTTTTCCAGGTGATATTTCTTTAAAATGGGTCGTATCTAGAAAGGAGAATCAATAATATTCATGAAAATTTCCTTGACTCACTCCTTATACATTTTTTTTATGCTCTCAGATCGTGACCTCTAAGAGCTAAGAATTACAGGTTGACAATTGGTTATGATACACATCCAAAATTCTCTTTATTACTTCAAACCCAGTTTATCTTTCTCTTTGATCGATAGAAAAGAGGTTTTGATATCATCTATTATTTTTTCTTATTTCACATATGCGAATACATGCATTTAATATGGCACTTAACTCAACTTCGTGGTCCTTTTAATTTTTGTTGACAGAATTTCCTTCCAATCATTAATTATTACCCAGTAGAACCCATGTCATTGTTAAAGTTTTTTATCAAGTCCCTGTTAGCCAAACAGCCAACATGGTTTCCATCACAATACACGCCCATTTAAAGACGAGAGTAACAAAGCGCAAAAGCGGCTAAAAATTTATTTGACCAGTTTTCGTTTCGGAAACATAATAATCTTTCGAAAAAGGATCTATTTGTTTTTAATGTCCATTAGTGGTAATGGCCCTTATGCGGTACTAACACGGTTCGGAGTTCAAAAATCCGAGATTTCAAATTCATCATTGGTTAAATATCTTCTGAGAAAAAGAAGCTATGTCTGTACTCTCTACTCCAACCATCATTGCAGATTATACCAAAAGACAAATCAGTATTATCTGTACTGAGAAATACTTCCGCCAGTTGCTGAATGTAGAAGGAGGCGCAGTATATTGTAATATTTAAATCAGCAGACTTAACTCACATTTGGTGGACCGTTCTGAACGTTTGGTTTATCGGCAAGAACATTCAATTTCGAACGATTAATCATTCTGACGGTGGATATTTTACCCCCCAAGAGCCCCACATTCATGTCTCACCAACACTATCGGTCCACCTGATTGACTTCTTGAGAGGTATCATCAAAGCAAAATCCCGTTTTTTTTTTAAAATTCATTTTCTTCCTTCTTGTTTTCTTTTTCGGAACGTCGGCACCACTAGGTCCTTTTGTTTCCGTCCCATTTTCGTTCAATCACAAACGAATCATAACTAGAAATCCATTAAAAACGCACAAATTTATACGGTAAAAAACGGTCCACCTTGATTTAAATTGTATAACAAATACACAGACACAATACACACTACTGAAAACCGCACAATCGAACTAACCAAGGAACCCGACTGACAGTGACAAGCAGGTGTTGACCAAGTCGGTGTGAGTGCGCAGCGGCCACACCCTTCCCCCGCCGAGACTTGGACTAGCCCAGAGCACCCGGCACACGAGAGGGGATGGGGGGGGCCCCCCCCGGGGGGGGGGGGCCCGGCCTACTTACAATGCCGCATGAACCTTAGATGCGCATCCGGCGAGACTTGAGTGGACTAGGTTTACTCAATAATTTCATTTTTTCAAAATATACTCAACAATGAGAAAAATTTTAAATAGTGTATTAATAGTTCATATCTATTGTACTGTTAGAATAAACATAATACAACTCGGTGTCAAATGTTTTGTTACCCACAAATTTAGGCTTCCCAATATAAAAAAAAACACTTTTTTGCGCCCTATCTAGGGCCTGCGCCCCCCTGAATCCTGCGCCCCAATGCAAACCGCATATGGTTGCGATTGGCGTTAGTTACGCCACCAGCGTTAGACAGCCATTGTTGTTTAGCAAAGTTCTGGTAGTGAATGTGCCTAGGTTTAGTGAGTCAATGGGCTTATATATTTTGAGACACGGGATCGAATCATGCTCATTTTTCTCCCTCGCAAAGCAATCAAAAAGGAAAAAAATGGTTGAGAAGGTTTCTTAAAAAGTATCCCAAACATTCCGTAAAAGAAACCCTTCAGGAACACGATTGGCTAGAATAAAAGGATTTTTAGTCCAGAGATGTTAATTTGTTTTTTGAGCTATATGTGAAGCTTGAACCTTTCATTTTAAAATTATCAGCAATCCCATCATACTAAGTATAATGTTGAACCGGGAACTGGTAATTCAACGATGTGTGCGAACACAAGCGAGTTTAAAAAGTAATAACTCTAAAAGTTAAAAGAAATTTAGCAAACTTGAATTCCAACTGAATGGGCGACAACTGATTGCAGTTAATTGCCTGCAATGTTTCATGTATTCCCTCCTTTGATTCTTTGGCCAAGAAAAAAACGCAATAGATGAACGTGATGGAAATGACATTCACTTCTGGTTCAATTGCTGCTTCAAGGTTGGATTCAGAACCGACTATTTTTGGGTATGTAGTTAAATCACTATTGGAAATCAAACACTAAAACCGTCCTAAATGATGTCCTAATACTTCTTTTTGCTTGAACGGCCCAACAACTCCTGTACACAATGAAAGTGTATCATCCCGACACTTTTTTGTTTTTGTATATGACATGTTTAATCTTTAAAAAAATAATTGATTTTAGTTTTTAATTTTTATGTATTCATGTTTTTTTTATTATTATTTAAATTTGCAATAATACATTTTGAACCAAAATCAATACCATCTAAAATATTTACTAAACTCGGTAAAACATTAGGGGTCCTCATATTAGGGAACTCTTTTTCACAAGGCGTTTTTGACTTATTTTTAGAATATAATAAATAAAACATAAAGATCGGCTTAAATGTTTTTTAATCTAAAGAGGTTAGTATTATTTTTTTTAACAAAAAAATCTTTGGAAGATAATATATTAATTTAAACAAACTCACCAAATGAACATTAAAAGTTTTTTATATTTGTGAGGCCTTCGTACTCAATGAGTACATCATCGGACTCACACAAACTGAATAAAAGTAAATAAAACAATAGTAACCATAATGGGTAACGTTTTTGAAATATTTTTTTGTATATTATTTCGTTTCATACTTTAAGAAGAGATGAATTTGTACGGTCATTTCTTTCTAAATGAGCAATTCCGTATGGGACATTAATTTAAGAATTTGCTGTTTGATGAACTGCGTAGACCTCATGACTTGTTTGCGTGCGAAAGGGCACACAGGTGGTGAGGGGAAGTTCCGCTCCGCGATTTGGGCCAAATAGGTCGTATGCCTAGCAAACCGCAACCGTACTATTCAATGATGTTTTGTGTAACGGGGGCGCCACGGAAAGTCACTGCGCTAGCGCTGGTATACAACGCTCAGTAGCGTACTAGTTTAGTTTGTGAGAATTGGCGTCGGTGGCGTAAAAGAGGACAGACTGTGCATAGTGAAGCAAGAGAAGTGATAAGGAGGAGTGATAAAGTAAGTGTGAGACGAAGAAGCGAGAACTGGTAATTTGCAGCACATAATTAAACAGAGCAATTTGCGCTGAGTCAAGAATTACCAACTTGTGTTGTTTTTCGGTGAGGTGACAATTTCTAGCAATTAGATATGAAGGAGATTGCAGCCTGGCGAGACACCTTTAAACTACGCCTGGTTAAGAAAAAAGGCCGAGTACTCCGGAGGAGAAGAAATTTCATATGGATGATTTTGACAGAAAGAGTCCGTTCGAGAATGTGGTGGAGTGACTTTTATTTAGTGAGGAAGAAATTGCCCACTGTTTCCCTAAACTGTTAATTGCTTTTAAAAGAAAAAAAACTTGAACTTCCCTTGGGAAAGAAGAAACCCTTACGAAGACTCCTGCACTAAATGGGATTTTAAAGTGGAAACGGTGTAACCAAACTAAGAAAAATTCTATATCGAGCGGCTAGACATAGTTATAATTGGCGTGCTCCGTTATTTGAGAGATATCCAAACGGTTTCCGAACCATTAAAAAAGAACCAAATATTTTTACAATTGAATGAGACCATGGTGTGGACTAAGAATTTGAACATTCGGGAAGGTGCCTGGAGTAAGTGATGAAGTGCCTGGTGTGGTTTGACGAACACAAGTTCCATCCCCCCAACATGACTAACTGATTGTTGTAAACGCGGGTTTTCTTACAGATGGATTTCTTAAAGTGTGCTGCTTTAATTTTTAGGGCAGGTAAAAGCGACGGGGATTACTACGGACAAAATGAATGGTAATGAATTTTTGAGAAATGGCTGAAGAAACACTCCCTGCCTAACCTTCCAGAAAAAAAGTGTTTATTGTAATGGACAATGCACGACCCTATCATTGCCATCAAGAAAAATAAGAGCCAACAAAGTACGCTTGGAAAAAGGAAATGATTAGACCTGGCTGCAGAGTTAAACAACATACAATGCTCAGCAGGATATGAAGAAAGTTTCAGTGTACGAGCTGATAAAAAAGCACAAACCTAAAGGAAAAGATGTATCGCGAATCGACCGTGGCGTTTGAAGAGGCGAGGCCATGCGGTTCTCAGATTACCCACCCTACATGTGTGAATTTTAAACCCAATTGGAGGCTGTGCCTTGGGCTAAAATCAAGAGATAGTGGTGAAAGGAAACAACATAAGAGTAGACCTGTCACTAACGAAACTGGAAGAGGACAACACGAGAAAGCGCAAAGTTTTCTGTTAGCAAGATTCGACCTGGGAAGGCTTCACAAAAACCCCAAACACCTTGAAGCTAGAAAAAACACTTACTGGGGAACAGGACGGCTTGATTGGAAAGATGCCATCGACAAATTCCGTGAATTGAGTTTGGGGTCGGAATGGACAGCAGTGACAGTGAAGTGTCCAATGACAATGAGGAAAGAAACTATCTGACATGTGAACTGGCTCAAACCTCTTTCCAAGTACAAGTGATGATTAAAATTGTAAGTCGTAAAAATAGCACATTATTTATTTTCCTGTCTGGTTTTCCCATTGTTTTAATGTTTAGAAATCAAATAGAAATCAACTTCCCTGCAAATATCAACTTGTAACTTTTTAACATTAAAACAATGTATGTATTATTCGGCAAAATTACCGTACTGTAAAATTTACCACTTCTCTCACTTCAGTGTTTATAAAATATTTAACAAACATACTCTGGTTTATTATAGTTTTTTTTAATTATACATCCAACTATTATAATATATTAATCAACAATATTTATTATATAATGTATTATCAATATATTTCATGTATTTTCACCAACTTATTCTGGTTTTTATGTTTACAGAATAATAATAAAAGTGTCAATTATGAAATTGTGTTTTCCCTATTGCCAATTACCAAGTATCAAAGTGTTCATCATGAAGTTTTTACTCCAGAAATAAAACCTATTTATTTAAAAAAAAATAAAGTGTGTTGGAATAGGCTACAAATAGTGTAATAGTGAATAATATATTGAATAATTTGATTTCTTGCATATGAGAGGTATATTCAGAGGTTGGGCTGTCAATGTTGACAGAAACCGATGTTTTCGGTTGGGGTCCGTAGAACGGTGACGTGAGAAGCGCCCCAATCAAAGGGCTGCCGCAATTCCTCTCCGCGCCGCAACTCAATGCAGAGTGTCTTAGCAATACAATGGGCCCGCATTGAAACCATTTGAGAATGCACAGACAGTTACTGGAGTAAAACTGAGTTGTGGGACAGCGCGCTGCTCAGTAGTGTCCCCAACATTCAAACTGAAACCGTATCAGTCCCGGCCATAGTAACATCGCAGATAACCTAAGACTTGAGATGGACCTAGTTAATCATATTTTTCATTTCAAATATAACTCATCATCAAAAGAATATTTTATTATATAGTGGTATTAATAGTTCATATTTACCTATTGTACTGTTAGAATAACGAATACAACTCGGTGGTTCAAATGTTGTGTTACGCACAGAAATTTAGCTTCAATTAAAAAAAAACACTTTTGGTTGCCCTTCTAGGGCCTGCGCCCACCCTGAAGGCCCTGCGCCCTCAATGTAACCGCAATTGGTTGCATTGGCGTTAGTTACGCTACCGCCTAATAATACTGTCGGTTTGTATCGCATAACTCTTCCTCTAGATTTATACAACGCGTTGAAACTAATCGATGTCGTTTATTTCAGCGTGTCGAGACATAAAAAAGGACTTTTATGAACAGGCTTTTTGTAGTTGGTGAGTATGTTATGAACTATTCATATATTTTGCATGAGCATTACGTACACGAAATTAATTGTTAATTGATGTCTCAGAATAATTTTGAAAAAACCAGCTTGGGAAAAATATTTTTATAATATAATTTTGCTCTCCACGTCTTAAAGTTTGTATGCATATTGCATCCTATTTAAGTGTTTTTCAAATTAATATTAATATAAAATGGAAAAAATTTGCGCCCGCGAGTTATTAATGATTTATTACGAAGTCTATATGAGGAATAAGATGAGGATCTGAACTGATTAATAGTTCTTTTATGGTCATAAAACTTATTTTATTTGTCTTAAAATATGTCCAAGTTAGGTTGGCATCTTAAAATATGTTTCTAGAATAACAATTATATTTTCTATGTATTTTTACAGAATGGATTCTGACGATGAACACCGGAATAAGAGAAAGAAACTCTAGGGATACAGCCTTCACGATTTGGAGAATTTAAGAGAGAGCGAGGCTGACACGTTCTTGTTTAATATTACTGATGATATGGCCGAAAATTCTTTGCATGGAGGTGACAGCGAAGCAGATGATGAGATTGAATTTTCACGGCAACCATCCACAGTGAAATCTTCAACTTATACTGAAATATTATACTCAGTCAAGAGACATCTGTCTTCGAGAAAAACACGCAGATGACATGTATACTCTGAAAGATAAACACTGGTCTCTCAGAAAAGCTCAGTACTGCTGTGAGTTGCAATGTTTTATGCGTCCCATTACCTAAGTTGACGGTCGTGCATGCGTGTTGTGCGGATGTTACAGCTACTGTAGTTGTTTGTGTCGTAGTTACATGGGTGACCTTTATTCCCCGACAACCGTTTCGTTGACGCTGCACGGAATGAGCAGATACTGTTGCGAGCGGTGCTGTTGTCTGCTTAAAGAAGATGGTGACTTCGGAAATGGACAACGGAGCTGATAGTCTGCCCGGGGTCGCCTCCGCCAAGCCGCCACCAGGTGCCCACCACGCCGAAAGAGGTGGAGGAGTGTTGGGACTGAGGACCACAAGAGCACAGTTACCAGTGAGCGTAGCAGAACTACTTACATTAGATACTTTGGTTTTCTCTCAGTATGACAGAACACATTTCTTCCGGCTCAGCCGCAAGCATATACACAAAGAGAAGTGTCCAACGAAACTCCGATGAGCCTGCGCGTTTGCAGTCGCGACAAAAAACACGGTGTCGTAAAAGTCCCGCACGTAATTTATGTCCGCGTTCGTCGCGTACAAACATCGCAGTAACGTGTCAGCCTCCGCGTGTGGATCGTTGTACCGTTCCACACCGTTCGGTAGTCGTACTGCCGCCGGTCGCCGTGGCCGGACCGCCAGAGACGCTGCTAAAAAATCCCAACTTTTCCTTTTTCGACTGCGCTTGTGCCAAACGCTGATACTGGCCACCACTCCTCCCAACGCGACCAACGAGTAAGCATCGTGCACAGCTTCAACGCGCGACAATGCGTTCTTCAGAGCCAACTGCGAGTAGCCGTTCACGGAATGCGCTCCGCAACGTTCACAGCGTACAAACGACAGATTATTGTACGCCAAAATGACAGCGTTGAACAATTGAAATAAAAACTTCTCAGGTCTTGTGGTCAGCCAGTACGTGTGATAAAATAATTAAATTCATGGTTCAAGGTAATTAAGTACAACAATTAATTTAATAAACTAAATATAAATTGGTTGGTCAAGAAAAGGTATTTATACGAATTTATTAACCATTTCACAGACTATACATCAAACAAAATAAATCAAATTTCCCAAATAAATTGTTTTTATGTGCTTATGATTCTAGTTTGTGTAAATACTGATTACAATAGGGGAAATTGCATTCAATGAAGATGCAATTTAAAAAGGTCTAAAAAGTACTAAAATCCACAAAAGAATGTTGGAAGTGTACATGAATAATTATTACTATTTATTAGATGACTTTGAATAATGCTCCTCCAATAGCCATTTTGAAACTTTCATGATCATTCAGGCAAGCAAAGTAACTATATAAAATAGTAAACAAATTCTTCTTATAAGATATGTTGTAAACAACCAAAAGACTTTGTAGTATGAGTCATAAAATATTTATATTAATATTGTGAATTGGTTATGTATATTTTGATAAAAAATTACTGATCACTGGGAATCCTTAGAACAATGCCCCAAAAGATTTTCTTCTAAGTCTTTAAAAGTGTAATTTCAGTATTAACATCATACAAAACCATATTATGAGTCCAGAGTTAAAAACTACAATGTAAGTAAAAAATTGTGGTTATCAATTTATAGGTTTTTAAAGGTTAATGCAAAGATATAAAAGGATTAACAGTTTTCCTTATCCGAATTGTTAATTAAACTTAACAAAACTATAAGAAATAAATGCAAAAAATACCAAATACAAATTTCCTTATCCGAATTGTTAACCCTTTCGGTCATGCATTTTTGTTTTACATGAGCAATTTTTGAAACTTGGATAAATGAATAACCTATTTTTTAATGATTTTTAGTGCAATCAGAAAATGGTTATCCCTCATAGTTTTATATATAACATGTCCATTAAAATGATCAAAATTACGCAGGGGTATAAAATACTATGTAAAAACAATGTTATAATTTTTTTTATGTATAACTATGGGTTTACACTCATGTAATTAAGAACATTTATTTTTGTAAGTGAAATTCTTTAAAACATTTCTTATTTCGAGTTATGCATAAATGGACTTTGCATTTTCCACACAAAAAAGTGAGTCTTCTTATTGTATTTTTCATTCTTGCACCGTTTTCCATCTCGGTTGTCATCAAACTCTGGTATGAGGTTTTAATTTGCCCCGACGTACATGTATAAGTAAGTCACGTTAGTTCACCTCAGCAGTACATTTTATACTTAGCTATATAGAAATTATTATTGTAAGCATAACATTTCTTTATCAATATTTCACATTAACAATGGGTAAACAATAACCTTGATAAATAATACATGTATAGTCTATTATACTAAATTTACAATTTATTCTTTTAAATAATTTACTTGAAATTTATGCGTTATTACAAATTATTTCCTAATGCTTAATTCTAAACATTTTTTTAATTTTATAGAATTATTTATCAAGTGTGTTACTAATGTTGCAAAGTCTCACGGTCTTCTTTTTAATAGTAACATTATGTTACCTGAGGAAGGTACGAAATTGCGCCTGTTCAGGCGACTTGTGCCGAACGTACAAAATCCTCAGCTAGAGGCCGTGAGAAACGAGGCGGTCCCTGACCTTGAGCAGAGAAAGCAGTTAGAACCGGATTTTCAGTGGTGGGGACGGCAGACGCTTAGTTCGCTGCTATCTCTTTCGCAGTAAACATCGTGCCATACGCGCTTTACTAAAAACATTATTTTCTCGTGATATATACGGGTTGTGTGAAGTGCCAATTTCATAGTATTTAAGTACCGTAAGTTTAGTAAAACGTGTTACGTACCGTTATAACAGTGTGTATTTTACAATTTATATATACTTAGTAAATATTTTTTGTTATAAATTTGTGAATAGTGTCGAGATGGGTGACAACAGAAAAAGCAAGGTCGGTGGTAAAATTTTACACAGCCAAGCTAGAGAAATAATTTTTAAACTTGTACACTTTTATGAAAAGGGAAGCAGAACAAAGGGCCAATATTATTAAAACAAGTTCAACAGCGTGTAGCAGAGGCCACAGGAATTTCTAAAACTAGTGTAAAAAGAATTGTGAGTGAAGAAAGAACCGCGCCGAGAAATGGTCCACCTTTCTCAACTCCCAGAAAAACATGGTCGAAAAAAAATTAAAAAAACAGCTGTTGACGACTTTGACAAGACTGTTATACGGCGGACTGTTCATGAATTCCACAGAATAGACGGTCAGCGACCTACCCTAAAAAACTCTTCTTCCGGTATTAAAAGAAAAAATCGGGTTTAGAGGAGGAATAATGGACTCTGAGACAAGTTCTCAAGGAACTTCAGTTTAAATGGAGAAAATCTACAGATAACAGAAAAATTTTAATAGAAAAACACGAAATAAGAGAACACAGAGTTCGTTTTATTAGAGCTATAAAACGTTACAGAGAAGAGGGTCGACCAATTGTTTATACGGATGAGACTTATGTCCACGCTTCGCACACAAAGCCCCACTCATGGTCAGATGGCAGCAACAAAGGGCCTCTTAACACCTATTTCTAAGGGCGAATATGGAATAATTGTTCACGCAGGTAATGAGAACGGATTTATCGACAATGCATTGTTGGTGTTCAAATCAGGCCAAAAGTCAGGTGACTATCATGATTGTATGAATTTTTAAAAATTACAAAAAATATCTTGCAAGAAAAACTTATTCCAAATTTATCACCAAAAACCGTCCTTGTGATAGACAACGCATCATACCACAATAAACAACTAAACCCCGCACCTACCAGCAATTCCAAGAAAGCAGAGATAATTCAGTGGCTAGTTTTAACCATAACATCCCGTTCCATGACAAAATGCTTAAAACAGAACTCTATCAGATTGTGAAGCTTAATAAGAACCCGCACAAAATGTTTGAGATTGATTCCATACTTGCAGAACACGGTCCACTCCGCTTTGCGCCTCCCTCCTTATCATCCCGATCTTAACACGATAGAAATGTTATGGTCACTGATAAAAAAACCACGTTGCCCTGAAAAACACGACCTTCAAATTAAATGACTGCATCAAGCTAGTGAGAGAAAAAGTCCAAGATATTACAAAAGAGGAATGGGCGAAGAGATGCCAGCACGTTATAAATATTGAAAAAAAGTATATGGAACATGAAGTATCTATTGATGACATCACAGAATCTTTCATCATAAATCTAGAAGCCGGCAGTAGTGATGACGACAGTGGAAGTGACAGTGAACACAGTCTAGCCATAGAGAAGACAGTGGCGGTGAAATGAATGAGTGGAGTGGAAGTGCTTGAATAACATAAATGACAAGTAAGTGACGCAATTAATTTATTTGCTTATTAGATTTAATAAAGAATATTTTATTTTGCAATTCTAAGATAATGAAACGTCAATAGTAAGTATTGATAATAATAAATATATAGAAAAAATACAGCAAGTCTCTTTCATATTTTTATGATATAAAAAATAATGTACATTAACTTTTCATGACAATATAAACTAATAACATACAGTCAGACAGACAATATTATATATTTATGCTACTAGCTAACGTGTTGCTCAAAATCGAACAAAAGTGAAATGTGTAGTTAAATACTAAAAACCAAAAACATTTAGTAAACAGCTGTTAAATTGTAGTTAGTAGACATCGATATAAAAATTGAATTTAGTTTGATCCAATGTCGAAGGATAGCGTCACTGTAGACCTTTACTGTATTAAAGTGATACTGTGATACCCGTACTGTTTGTTTAAAGTTCTAAGAAGTATTAGCAAATCTAGGTAAGATACCTTTAATTTGACACCTCAAACGTTAATATCTATCAAGCCGTTATCGAATATTATGATTTCGAAGAAAAAACCCCTAGCGTATCAATACAACGCTCCTACTGGGCTAACTTTTCTTCCTAGAGTAGTACATCACTGGGCCGCTATCATACACTTCCCCTCCACTGGCGAGCTATCCCACCATTAACCCGCCTCTTCCCCTAACTCAGGGCTCAGCTCGTTACTCACGTCCTCTATGTTAAATTGAACTGGTGATAAAAGTGTGATCGTTCAGGCATCCCGGAAGACATCAAACATGAATATTTAAGGTTCAAAATAGCGGCTCACGTTAGAGAAACGCTTACTAGTCTCCGGCTTCGACGCTTTTCAATTTAAAAGACAAAGACTTCAATGTGAATTTTAGTAAGAATTGATCAAGGATAGAATTTGACTCGAGGCATCTTTCCCCCTTCTTAAGGACTAGCCCCCAGGAAGGATTGCCTGCAAGTGAGTAGCAACCGTCTTTTCCCCGATAAGAATACATTACCGACTTCCGCAAGATAACTCTACCGCATAACCATACTAACCAAGATACGGTCTGCTCTATTCCCATGCCCTAGGCGTGAGCAACGTTTAAGTGAGACTGAAGTGAAAAACCAGAACACTTTAATTAACATTGAAAGGTTCTTTATACATTTATTTTGCTAATTTGTCCCGATACCTAATGGAATTAATAATAGCAGCACTTTAATTTAGTGCTGGGTCCAGGGTTTTAATTTAGTGTTTTTGCCTGAACATTTAACTTGACGTGAATTTTGATTAATTGTACTTTTAAGTGTATTAATTAGGGCGTCGGAAGATAAATCAACATTATCACTGTTTGTTATTGTGTCCCAATTTTGATCTAACAATGAATTTTTCACTCCCTCCCAGTCAACTTTTGTGAGATATTCTTGGCTCTTATCTTTGATACAAGTTTAGGAGCCGTTATCTCTATGCCTATAGGATAATGTTCTGTAACAGATGTTTGTAAAACAAAGGAAATGACATTGGATGACTTTTTTGATTTTACAAAGCAATGATCTAGACAGGTTTTGCTCTCTAGCCGCGTGACTTTATCTATACAAGCCACGAACGCTTGAGTTCATCATTGAGTATATCTAAATAGTGTTCTGCAGATGAAGTGACAGCAACTTTTAATGTTTTAATAATGAAGTCCCCAGTTAAAATTTGAATTCCTTTACCCTTCATTCCCCCTTAATAAATTCAAAAAGCGCTTCGTTGAATGCGGGAAGACTAGAGTTCGGACTTTTATAAACTGCTAATAGACGGCCCAATCGAAGGTCGAAGATAAGGCAGTGGCCACACCGCCCAGGCTACAAGACGCTGATAACGAACTGTCTAAGTAAATGACAATACCGTCGTTCATATTTAGACTATTGTAAGATCTAAAAATGGTGTATCCATTAATGTTCATTAGATCACTATCATTTTGTAACCAAGCTTCTCTAAAAATTATACACTTAAACTTTTGTTTTAAACTACTTAAGATTATCAAACATTCATCCACGTTTCGGTTATAACTTCGTAATGGATAACCGAAAAAACATTTTCTTCTGGATTTAAACTATTAGCATCTAAGAAGTTATGAAAAGAACAAACGTCTACTACAGTACAATTAACTATTTTATTGTCTAGGGAATCCCACTCTTTATCAAGCATAATTTAAACGAACCTACCACCCGGCGCGGTCGCGTTGTATTTTAAACTACAATACAATATTCATTTAGTTTACAGATAATTAGTTATTTAATAATTCAAAAGGTATACTAATGACTTTTACCATAGACATACAAAAGTATAGAGTGATTTATACCGTTTAGGACATGAAAATCACATATAACTGTTTTTCAACGAAAATATAAACTTTGAAATGCAAGTGAAAATATAATACGGTATGTAGTTTGTAGCAAAAACCCTTAAATATATTAAGTTGTAAAACTTATATAAGCATTAGAAATGAAATGGAAAATAAATATACTAATAGTATCAAAATATGGCAGTTACAATTACCGTATATTAAATTAATCAACGTCTCTAATTTTATTAATAATGGAACATAAATAAAAATACATATTGTGGCAAATTAGGCACAAGTTATTGTATTTTTATTTTTAGTTTATATTAACATGATTAAGAGTAGAAAATTAAAGATGTATTTACATAAATCACCCTATGCATAATATGATTAAAAGTAATGTATGAAAAACCTACAATGATTGCACTCAAATAAACGTAAATATTTAACTTAGTTTAATCAGAAGCTGAAAATATATATAACGATAAAACAGTAATATTTCAACCAAATCTCCTAACCATTACTGTCCAGAATATTAGGAGTACATTATGTACCAAATAAACCAAATTACTATGTTATCAAGATATGTGTTACACAAAAATATATCAAGAAACACATACATAAAAAAGGAAAAACACTGGCAAAATAGCATTTTACAAATAAAATAAAGCTATACTTCAAATCTAACTTAAGAAGTGTAACACAGTTGATTTGTATTACTGTATGTTTTATCAAACATTTACAACTTAACCAAAGGTGCTTGTGTTTACCCTGTTGTTTTTTTTTTTTTTTTTTTGACAAATTAAAGGTACAGTAGAGTCCTGTTAATCCGACCTAATTGGGACCGAGCCCTATTCGGATTATGTGATTGTTCGGATTAGCCAGAATTACAGAAAAATACGGTTTTAAACTTGAGAATGGGCCTATTTTGTTATAGAATTATCAACATTGTTTATTAAAACATGTTTTCTGACTGTTGCATTGTATTTCTTGATAAATAAACGTGTTTGCGAATACTAAGCACATTTACCGTATTTAGTGTGAGAGTTATATTGTATGGCAATGTGAGCCATCCAATAAACTCTCTTCAATGCGACAGAAGACAATAACTGAACTTATGTCTTTTAACAATTAATATTGTACTCAATAATAATATCAGTACTGTACGTCCAATTTTTGTTTGATTTCACTTCTTAATACAGTAATTTAACTCATACTTAACCTATAAGTTTCAATTTGGTACTGTATTTAACTTATAATTTGTCTTAATAAAATACTGTATGTCTATTTAATTAAAGTTTTCTTTGTTTATGTACGAAATGATGCACCCATTTTCATTTTTTAAGTAATTAGTTCCTATAACTGTTCATTATCGTTATAAATAATTCCTCCTGGACCTGTTCGGATTAACCGACGTTCGGATTACACGTGTTCGGATTAGCGGGACTCCACTGTATTAAATATTTTACCTTACATTTTTTACTTTGTACCGTCATTGTATCAAGTAATAATGTTTAATAATTTTAACAAGTCTAAAAAATCTTAAAACGTCTAAAATTTTTGGATACGTGTTATTTAACAATTCTGAGTTAATGTTGTCTAACCCTGGAGATTTACAATTTTTTAAAGATTTTATCTCGCTTATTACATCTTATGGCAAAATTGGACCTAGAAACATGGACTTTGATGAAATATTTGGGTAAAATACTCGTCTATATTCTAACGAATCAAAATGTTTCGGCTTATTAGTTTTAATGTTTCATCTATATACTACAGACAAGATAAATTTATTCAATTCATCTGCCACTGCTGCAGATCCACCGATAGTATCCCCGTTAATTAGTAATTTTATTTCTGTATATTTCTTTGTTTTCTGCCCTGTGACTTCATTAACTACCTTCCATGTCCTTTTGGAATCTCCATTACAGTTGCCAAACAGTTTTGAGTAGCATGAATCTTTTAGCTGACGAATTTGTGTTTTTTAGCTATTATGTACTTTTTAAAATATTCTTTTAATTTGTATTGTCAGGATATTTTTTACTTTTAATAACAAATCATTTTTACCTTAATTTTCATGCATATATAATCATTCACCCAAGGTTTTAGTTTTTTTTTTAGATATGATCTGGATTTAATTATTTTTGTTCTACTTGAAGCAATGAAATTATAAGTTTACTAGTTATTACATAGTGTATTACATAGTATCTATAATAGTGAATTACAATAATAGAACTAGTGTAAGTTGCTTGTGCAGCGTAGTTAGGCAGAACGCTAGAAAAATACTTGGCACTTTTCTATATACCCACCCGATAAATACCTGGCACTCAAAGGGTTAAATAAAAAATGTTATTATAAAAATACAACTTGGGGTAACTAACACGTAAATAATTGGGTGTATATGTCCTTAAATGATGTATAAATGAATAATATCCTGTTCTTGTTGAATTCAGTTTCTGTGTATATTTAGTTATTGTGGGTAAATAAGACCCTGTTGATGAGCTTTGTTCTCACTCGGGCCTTAAAATTGTATGACAAGGTAATAAACTGTATAAACTATTAACTAAACAAAGAATGGTTTTCAATGTAGTAAGTACCATAGTTTTAAGCCTACTGTTCATATTTCATAACGTTTTAACAAGAATTAACCGTGAAAAACCAAACTTATCTATCAAGTGAACCGAAAGAAACACTAAAAATTAAACCTAATACACTCACGTTTGTAATCAGCGGAACGAGATCCATCGTGCAACGCAGACTCCAGTATCTAGGAGATTATGTGTTGGTGGTTGGTGGTCGACAACTAACTGACATTATTGTGAACGAACACCATTTTATAGTGCCGCAGAGGTTACCGGCAATGACCGGTTTTCCCGTTGTGGAGTAACGACTATTGCAGTGCAGTTAAACTATGTCGGTGCATTAGAAAGTATCGCAGTAGGTAACGCCTATCTTGGGTAACCAGGTTTCACAGTGTCGGTTACCTAAGATAAGCATTACCTGCTGCAATAGTTTTAAATGCACCAGTGGCCGGGAAAGGGAGACGCGCTTGCATTATCGGGTCGTCGGCAGAAAGCCGAGTATTAGAATAGTTAGCAATGTTTTATGGAGTGTTTACCCGATCCGGTTGGTACTTGTTTGTTCTATTGAACTTTCCTCAACCAGTTGGTGTATAAGTGGCGAGACCGTGGAATGATTTCAGTTACCATGGAAGGACTGACATTTGATACGCTTGTGTTCTGTCAGTATGACAGAAAACATGTCTGCAAACTTAGCCGAAAACACCTGCATGAGGCGAAGTGTCCAACCAGGCTCCTCGGGGGGGGGGGGGGGCTAAGTGGACAACCGAATTGTTGCCCATCCCGCCTCCACCCTCACGTCGCCCCTGATGGCGCACCACACGACCGCAGCGATCGTTGGGGTAAAATCAGCTGCATTACAGATTATAAGGTCGCTTTCCTCAGAACACGCAAGTACTGATGTTTCAAACGCAACTAGGACCTTAAGTCTTATTATTTCGATCACTAAGTCTTTTTCGATTTAAAAAGTTCTTACATAGTTTAGCATATGCTCGTTATACAGTTCATAAATTATTTTAGAACGATGGCCTGACTTATCTTGAATATGTACTATGGTCTAGTACAGAAAGCTGCTATACATATATGAAGCATTCGAGGTCGTGCAGGTCATATTCTTCAGCGATCTGAAAATTTACATAACTGTCTTAGAGGAAAGAGACCTTGCATACGATCAGCCAAAACAAGATATATTCCTGGCCAGCTACTGGCAGCGTGGGAGTTCATGTTTCTTGCACCAAATAACCTCTTATGACTGTATATACACACTTTCATGGTCAACTTATATGTTGCACTATTTCCTGCTTCATAAGGATCGAGCTTCTGTTAACAAAGCCTATTAGGGCCTTGTCGTCCCTTTTCAAAGGTTCCTTTCTGTTAATTTTTCATTATCTTTTTCCTTATGGAACAGCTGCAGAGTAAACTAATTATCCATTGTGTTGTTAAGAGAGTGACCTTTCCTATAGAGCTACAAAATCTTCATGTCTTGCTTCACATGCACTGAAACCGTACATCGCCGCTCGCACACCCACAGCAAACCATCAGGGAAGCGAGCGCCCATGGTGGCGAACGGGATGCCGGATCAAAACAAAACTAGGTAAAAAAAGAACACCGTGGTCAGTATACTCAGGTTCATTTACTAAGACACAGCATAGGCCTATCCAGTCAATATAAAATATATATATATATATGTACTATAAACAAAAAAAAATTAAAAAAAAGTGCCTGCAGTAGTATATACCTCAAACAATTATTCTTGCCAGGTGCACCTGCATACAAAAATTAGAAACGCCATAATTTGAAACAAGAAATGCCAATTCCACCCGGTATCCTTCAGCTAAGGGCGGGCTCCTAATGAAATCCAAGAAATAACTAAATAATATCTAAAACTAACTTAAAATTAAATAACAAAATATAAACTATTAGTCCAGGAGAAATAGCAGTTAAAAATGGTCAAATAAATAAATGTTTTCTTACAGCAAACTAATGGCACAATTTAGTCAAATACATCATAAATAAATTAAAAAAACCATTCCGAACCAAAATCGTCTATTAGGGGGTATAGGAGGGGTGGTTTTTAGGGGTGAAAATGGTTTTTTGCAATTTGTGAGTAAACAATGCATCCTATTGAAAAAAGTCAAATGTAAAAGTTGTTGGAAATGAAAAAATCTACAACTTATGTACTAATCATTTTTGCCCTAACCTCAAAAATTTCCCCAAAAATTCAAAAAACCGTATTTTTGGTTTTTAATTTTTTTCTTTTACAAAAATGGTTCGATTGAGCTGAAAGTTTGATGAAATATACTTTCATTTATTCTATAAATACTGTAATTTTTCCATTAAGAAATATTCAGCCGTTATAATAAAATTTCACTTTAAAAAAATATTTTGATAATTTTCAATCACCATTTTGTAACATTTTTTTTAATCAAAAAAGGTTCTCTGACGGCTCATTATTTTCGTTTTTTTGTCTATTTTGAAGAAATGAAATAAAAAATGTGTAGTTTAATTGAAAAAACTGCAGAAAAATTGAAAATAAACAAAATATTGACATTTTTCATTATACATTGTATTAATTTACATGGAAAAACTGTTATTATTTATTTAAATTATAATTTTAATAAATATAATTATTTATTATATTTATAACTCCCACTGAACTACCCTTACTAGAACCAAAACAAGAAAGGAAAAAAATTAAAGCTTCCAAGTACAAAGACCTTCAAGAACTTCTACCCTATGTTCCTCCTATCCATCATGAGTTTTACAAAAAACTGGACTATGAAGGAAACCCCCGTGCTAAAACCAGGAGTCAAACTATACAAGTTGAAGTGCCACAGCCTCAAGTATCAGAGCCAAACGATGAAGGAGCAGACTCTATAGAAAATGGTGGGAATTGTTATGAAACAGACTCTGACTAAGTAAAAAAACACTCTGGTTGTTATATATCGTGACTATTCAGAAGAAGAAAACAAAATAAATTATTACTTTGTATCAATAAAACAAAACTTTCTTACTTACACTAGTTTTATTCATTCCATGCTCTTTAAACCATCTATTTAGTTTGTGGTCAAGGGGTACAAGTCATGACTTAAACTTTTATTTTAATAATAACTTTACACCCAAAGCATTTAAAAATGTAAACAAGCATGAATAAACTTTTCAGTTACATAATCAAACACTAAAAAATATTTTTGTAGATCTAATACAATGGTAATAATTTTTTTTTTAACACTGACTTTAACCATGATTTTCTCAGAAACAAGTTTTTTGGACTTGTACCCCTTGGCTTATAAGCCCTTCAATTCCTCTCCTGGACCCTGAAACAAGGTTTCAGCCTAGTACCCTTTTAAAGTTAATAATAATTAATAAATAGTTGCCAAACAATATAGATTTTAATAAAAGTAAAGTTGCCAAAAGTTATCTATCAAGAATTTTAAGTTAAGTTAAATTACCAAAATTTCAAAATATCACAGACCAATCAATTACTGATAAAAATTAAAATAAACCTTAATATAGAAGCTGGTAACATTAGAAAACAATAAATAAACAAGATATTCCATTTAAAAGACTAAAGCAATAAGTTATAAAGAAATTTATTTGAGGTATACGCAGTAGCCTACCATACGTAACAATTTGGTTAAAACATTTTTAAAGTAGGCATTTATTGACAGAATTGGCTCAAAATTGGTGAAAAGCAGGGGAAGGGCATCCTGCACTTAAAATAAAATTCCCAACTCAAAACAACAACCCCAAAGAAAGTTAGTATGAAAATCCCCTCTGTCACAGAACAAAAAATTTAAGCGTTTTACTCTTGGTAAAAAAAAATTTAATTAGTAGAAAAAAAACTGATGGCCATAAGTAGCAGCCTATTAACAGGAATCTAAATTTAAAAGTTGATGGCAGAAGGCCTTAAATTAACCAAGTAGGCTATAAGGGGGAGTAATGGGCTAAAAGACCCGAAGAACATTACATCTCTCAGAAAGGCTTAAACATTTAGTAAAATGAACCTTCAGCAGTCTCTCTGGGTTTGTTTACAAAAACTACATAACAAGTGACACATTACAAACAATATTGGCTGCAGAATAAAAATGAACTGTAACATATAGCCTAGGACTGGTCCTCACTGAGAGACAGAAAATTAATTTAAGCCGAATAGAAAGGGTGAAAACTAATAAAAGTGTAAGAGAATTAATTTGAAAGCCAATTTAAAAATTTAGTTAACAGCCAGAAGTACTAAAATTTAATAAAAAGCAAAACTACAATTTGGAAAACCATGTGCTCTTAACCTTCACAGTTTGAAAAATAAAAATAATCACTAAAATTTAAAAGAAAGCAAAACTTACTCATCAGTGAGGGGCCGTAAACTTAGCCGCACATGTTAGAAGGAAAACAGCTCAGCAAAACTAACAAACACTTAATTAAACAAAACTTTAAACTGGAGCTACTCCTAACTTGTACACCACGGCTCGGAGTCTTGACGCCACTCTGCCGGAAAGGCCAAACGCCTTCAAATGGTCAGTGGCCTCTTCAGCCAATAAACCACACACACATACACTATATAAAACACACATGAGCCGGGGAGATATAGGTATTGAACCTGCTCAGCACGCAATATTTTTATGTATTCAATAGTCATCGTACGATGCGGAAATAAAATTTGGGACAGGATGTGCTTGAAATAATTTTAAAACACTGCAGTTTAAAATATTTTTCATTATTGAATGACTGAACGTAATGATATATGAATATACAGACGCAACTTTTATTTACAGTGCCCGAAGTAGCATATACTACTTGGTAATGTACTAGTGTATCACTAAATCTAGTAATATTTTCTCGTAAATTAAATTATATTAAACACGAGATTGTATCTTTTCAACTAGTTTAGTTCAACAGCAAAACAGATTAGCGCCAATTTGAACGGTCCCGGGCGACTAACTATCGGTCACAGCTTAGTTAGTTGATCCATGTCCCGGCTTAATAAGGTTTACACAGTTAACTCCAAACTACCAGCCTTCAAATAAAATTATATAGTTCAATCACAAACTCTATTACTCGTTTAGTAGCTTGACTATAACAGTAAACTGAAATATCTAATGTTGCTAGAAATTCTCACATATCCCACAAAATAAGTCCATGTTTATATAATGTTCAGACGTTTTTACAATCATGGTTTCAACACAAACAGCTTTGATTCTCTTCTCTTATCATACGTTTCTAAATTTCAGGAACACAACCTGCAAATTCTGTGTATTCAGAACAATATGTGCAATATACAGCTGTTATGTATTTTAGTTATTTTATGCGAGCCATGTTCTTCATTTACTTTTCTATATTAAATGAAATGTATTTCTTTATTAGGTCAGTTTCCTATTCCCAGGAGGGGTGATATTATACCTTCCAGTTGAACCTACACTGATTACAGCAACCATTTATCACTTAAATCTGGGAAACCTTACTGATGTCGAGGGCATGCACATCACTTAATAGGGATCTCAATGTCGAGCTAAGGGGAGGCAAGGAGAAATGAAATAAAATGAAGTTACATTAAAGATGTATCTTTGAACACAGAGAAAAACATATTCAATTGGCGATGTTAGGACTATTAAGTCCTCTCTTACACTTAACCATAAGGATAGATAGGTGTTCAAGAATAGATAGGTAGGGTTAGTTTACTGCGGGTGATTACTGCTGGAGTTGGTTTGGCCCCCTAAGTGTTAAAGCCAGTTGATATCCTGAACATCTAGACGTGTCACCCCCTACCCACTTTGACTGTAGAGGCTGGTACAAAGCTGGCATACCCTTCTTCCAAAGAGACATGACTGCGATTAACTCTCAAAATCCTTTCTCATGGATCACGAGGCGGCCTCTACCCCCATACTTACCCATCTAGAATGTCCTGTAACAACAGAGGTAGCGCAAAGGTCCTTTTAGGACCAAGTTCAATTTCTAAGTTTATTCTTCTAAGAGGACAACATTTTCTCATATTGGATCAAAAGTCTTCATATATGTAAATTTTTGAATCAATATTTCCGGTTTATTATATAAGCTTTTAATTTTTAATAATATTTTATATATCACCCACTATCATATCATTACATAAAAGAATGGTATTGAAGGAAATAGTAAATAAAATAATTCACTTTGCATGTAAGTATAAAATACTAGTATATGTTAGTTTGATTTATTTCAAATTATTATTTTTATTTTTACTTCATAGACACAATTCCTTATTTTATTTAACTGCAGGTTTCACTTTACTATTAATCAATATATCACAATTTATCTGGCCAATAATTTAATTTTCATTGGCAGTAAAATACAAAATTTAATGTAAAACTGAATTTAGGGAAGTAGTATTTTACTTGTCTATATTATCTATAAACGCATCAATGTATGGCCGGTTTGTGAGAGACAATTGTGTTTAGAAATTATCACCCATCATGTCAACTGCAGACCTAATTATTTGGCCCTCTGAGGCTCGGCATAATACATGTTTATTAAAACTGGCTTTTTATTGTTTAGAATGAATCGTCACCCCCTCAGAACCAGGCGTTTAAATACTAAAATGCTCTATTACAATAACTTAGGCATAAAAAATCAAATCCATCTATAGGCTACTACAGTCACATTTAACCCTCCAACTGGCGGTCATTTTTTCCTGTAGTGGCGGCATGTTTTCGAGCCTCGTGCAAGGGTTTTTTAAAAAATTTATTAAAAATATAAATTAAAAGTAATATATAGAAGTATATATTTTTGTGTTCAGAATTAAACATATAATAATATTAGTATTTAAATTTGGCCTTAAGAAAATGTTTACTAAAATTTTTTTCCCATGAAATTCAAAATTTACATTTTTTTTTTTTATTTGGGGGGGACCATACCTAGCAAACCAAGTTATAGTAAGAAAACTATAATAGTGAGAGTACCATTTTGTGTCAAATTTATTCTAGTTTCAGAAACACATAAGCATTATACAAATTTATGAAACTATAATAACACTATATAACAAAAAGCAGCGATGCGCATAAATTGTGAAAATAGGGTGTATATGTAAGAGTTTGCTAATAAAAGTTTTACTAATACAGTTTTACTTCAATACATGTTACAGTCGACTCTCGATAATTCGAAATTGGCGGGACATGCAAAAAAATTCGAATTAGTGAGAGTTTTGAATTACCGAGAGTTTCGATTTATTGAGAGGAAAAGAAAACTATTCGAATTACCAAGAGTTTTTTTATTAAACACACAATGTCATACGGCAAACTAACAAAACTTAAAGAACATTAAATTCTAATGATTAATTGAAAAAATCTGTTATCTTTGATTGCTTTTTCTTGTTGATTCGTGCCTCATCGACGACCTTGTTTAACACAAATAGTGCGTCGAACATAACCAACACTGCAAAGAGTATGCTCTGGGACACAGGATGCAAAGTTTCTTGTTATGACAGGAATAAGTTGAAATGCGTGTTTCCCACCGGCCGACTCTCAATTCGAATTACAAAGAGTTCTGTCGAGTGAACTTCAATTACTGCGTGTTCTGTATCGGCCTAACCTCAATTCGTTTACGTCATTTCGAATTATAGAGAGTTCCGCCGACAAGACTTCGAATTACTGCGTGTTCAAAATTAGTCTGTCTTCTGCGGTAAGTTCGAAATACAGAGTGCAGCTCAACTGACCTTTAGCTCCTCTTATCAGTACGAAAGATAGCTCAGTGGTATAGCTGTGTACTTCCAATCTCAAGTGTTCAGGATCAAATCCAACACAGGGCATAACTTTTTGCTTTCTTGACTATTCATAAATTAAATGAAACGAGCGATTGTTGTGTGAAATTGGTTGTTTATTGTTTAATATAAAACTTTTTTTTCTTTTCTCTCTCTTTCTTTATGTGATTAAAAATGACTGGACATTCTAAATTATTATGTATTTAGTTTTTTACAAACTAACAAGAAAATAGTGTTTGTTTAAGTAAAAAGTACGCTTAAGAAATATTTATGTATAAACAACTCTACATTAATATGCCTATGATTATGACCAAAACAAATTGAAAAAAAAATAAATAAATAAATAAAAACTACCTGATAAATTGAGAATTACTAGAAAGTTACTTATCACTAAAAATGGACACTGAAAAAAATGACAGTAAAATACCTAAAGGCTGGATAAGAGAAGAGATAGTCAGGAAGAAAGGTGTAAATAAAGGCAAAATAGATGTGTACATAAAATCCCCTAAGGGCAAAATATTTAGATCAAAGAAAGAGCTGGCTACATACGAGTATATTGAAGATAATAAACTACCTTACAAAATTGACATCTTTAACTTTTCTACAAGAAAGTGTAATGTGACATTAGAGGACACCTTCGACAAAACCACTGTTAGTACAAATACCTCAGAATCAGCACAAACTGAGACTGATGATAGTCTGAATTATAAAACTCATATCTCGCTTCCTCAGTATTCCTCCACATCGGCACAAACAGATGAGAGTTACAACTCCATTATGACAACAAATGAACTACTTGGTAAAAACTGGGTATCAGACTCAACTCTTTATCAATATTTTGATATCATTAATAATAAATTTTTAGAATCCAAGTCAGGACTAATACTGAATCCTGTTATAAGTCATGGCATAAAATGTTTGGATGATTTTGACCATTTAATAAACCCATTACATTTATCAACATACAAGTATCTGTTCATCCCAGTAAATGATGCAATAACTCTATATGAAGAGGGAGGTTCACACTGGAGCTTCCTACTCTTCAGTAGAGAGGACAGTAATCTCTTTTACTATGACTCTTTTAAGGGGAAAAATTATCCCTCTGCTGAACTTATTGCAAATAAGCTATGTGCACATCTGAGCGGTAACCATAAACCTGTGATCAAGATGATCAATGGACCCCAACAAACAAACTGTTATGATTGTGGTATTTTTACCTGCTATGTGATAGACTGGATTGTATACAATATTATTAACGATGGAACCCCAAGTCTTAACAAAATCAAAGAAAACATGTTAAGTGAGGCTGATCTTATACAAAAACGCTCTATCATGGCTTATATAATAAAAAACAATGTCATAATTGAAAACAGGACACTTTGGTCAATTATTTTTAAAGTATATGAACATGTGAAATCATCAGTTCCTCCTACTGCCAATCCCAGTTCACACAAAGCATTACCACATTCAACAGAGGAGAAACTGAATCAACAGACTGAAGGTAGTGTTCTAAATAACAACGAGTGGACTCAAGTTAAACATAGTAAAACCACGCCTAGAAGTAAACATATCAATGATAAATACACTATTCAGAGAGAGGTTGGCATGTCAAACAAATATATTCTGGGTCAAAGTAATAACGTTCCAAAATATTTTAAGAATGAAAATAAAACTCCAAGCAAGATTAATAATGGAAAAGATAACAAATTAAATAACAAAACATCAAGAAATAGGAATATTTATACTAAAGTGAATAAACTCAAGAACAGAATAAATGCAGAATTCTACTCAGATAGTCAAGGAAGAGGTATAATCGAAATAATTAATAATTTTAGTAAAGGAAAAATAAACTTGGATGGATTAGTTACTCCAGGAGCCACTATTAAAACTGTTCTGAATAATGCTGCAAAATCTCATTGTAAGCCACTTATAATAATAGCAGGAACTAATGACATGTTGCAGAAATCTACTACAACATTCTACAACAAACTAGAAAATGAACTACACATTCTTAGTAAGATGAGAGCCGTGTGCATCACAACGATCCCTCAGCGCTACGATGCACACAAGAATAACCCTATACATGATGACATAGCCTTGGTAAACAATTATATAAGAGAAATAACAATACGAATGAAGAATGTACACCTTATTGATTTGGATGTATTGAGACGATGTCATTTCACAACGCATGGACTGCATTTAAATTATCGAGGGAAGAAAAAGCTGTCCTATATGATTATTGATGCACTCGAGAATATTAATGAAAGCACTTGTCACTTGGAATCCGCTGATACAACTACTCAACCTATTTCAAAACCTGCTGATCACCTTCCCAACTACACTTCAGTTCAATCTCAGACAGCTAACTCTTCAGAGGGAAATATACAAATTATTGAAGACAATTTTAAAAATGTGATACCACAGTTCTTGTATAATGAGCAGGTTGCTTTTGCTCACTGCATTTCAGCGGATCTTGACAGTAAGAAGAATATGAGTGCAGGTGTGGCAACGATTTTTAAGGAACAGTTTGGAAAGCCTTTGTGCTGCCTTTCCCATCACTTATCACGTCAAAAGTTACAAAATGGTGCTACAATATATGGACTGATCACTAAACCTAAGTATTACAATAAACCTACTATAGAAGACTATAGTTTAGCATTTCAACATCTGACAGAAGACTTCATCAGAAGAGGATTGAAATACCTTATATACCCACCTATGGGTTGTACTAGAGACAAAATTTCGCCAAGTGTTTTTGCTGCAAACATAATAAAATTTCAACAACTTACTGGAGCTTCTATTCGAATAATCACATATAATGAACATTCTAAACAAGAACTAAGAAACGGACTTCCATACCTTGACTTTGTGAAGACTCTGAACAATTTCATTCCTCACAACTTACAGAGTAAGATACCTGCCGGCATTGTTGACCAGCCAGCCAACTTCTCATCCATGATGGAGTTTCCACCCTTACTTCCCTCGAAGGAAATGTCTACCAGCTACAACCAGAGTGTGAAATCAAGTTTCAGTGAGAGTGTCAATGTGAGTGAGGTGGTTAATCAGAGCCAGAGTGAAGTTGTGCCTCATTTTTTATTCCAAACCCCTCCGCAAAGGAATCATGTATAGACTTAACAACAACCCAAGAATCGTTTCCAGAGAGCATTTTGCACAATGCTACATGTTGTAATAAGCTAAACAATGTTACTGGTACTGAGATCAGTGTTAAGAATACTCCTATTGCCTTAAAATTATTCCACCAAAACATAAATTTTTTATCCGCAAAAATTGACCCGTTGGAAGTTACTCTAGATGATATAAAACCAGACATACTAATCGTTACAGAACATAAAATGAAAAAAGATGAAATTACCAGGCTTAATATTCTAAATTATAGCACTCACTCCTACTATGCTAGGTGCAGTATGAATGGTGGAGGTGTAATTATTTTGGCAAAAAACACCATTAAAATTAAAGAAATAATGTTTCCTGCAATAAAAAATTTATTATGTGATCAAATTTTTGAGCTATGTTTGGTTGAGGTTTATTGGGGTAATTTAAAAATATTATTAGGCGGTATCTACAGGTCTCCAATCAATGTAAATGTGAATATATTCCTGGAAAATCTGAATTCGGTTTTTAGCATTCTAACCAATAGGTACAAGTATATAGTGATATGTGGAGATATTAACATCAACACCTTGACAAATAATTCTTATGTGAAAAATCTAAAACACCTATTAAAACAATACAATATGAAATACTTAATAGACTTCCCCACTAGATCAACCAGCACTACTCAGTCAGCAATAGACAATATTATAACCAATCTCAAACAATCACAAATTCAAGTTGAGTGTGTGAATGCAATGTCGTCAGATCATGATGGCCAGTTAGTTACAATATTCGATTATGTATCTAACTCAGTGCAACAACAAAATTATTCATTCAAGTATTCCAGGGTATTTTCTGATGAAAATATGAGAGATTTTAATCTAGCATTAAGTTTAGAAACATGGACACAGCTTTATAAAGCTCCAGATCATTTAAAATATGACACCTTTATCCAAATCTTTTTATATTACTTTAATACTTATTTTCCAATAGTAAAGGTCAGAAATTACTTAGGTAAAAAACCTTGGGTTAGCGAAGATCTAAAACTAGAAAAAAAGAAACTAATTACTGAAAGTAATGCTGCCCGAAGAACAAAATCGCAAAGAGACATTGACAACGTAAAACTTAAATATAATACTTTTAAAAATAAAATTATTCAAGAAAAACAAAATTACTATGCTAACAAAATTAAAAGATCTAAAAATTGTCAAAGAGACACTTGGAAAATCATTAACTATGAAACAGGTATTACTAAACCAAATACAAAAAATATATACATCAGGCACAATAATAAAATAGTATCAGATCCTGGTAAAGTTAGTGACATTTTTAATAATTACTATGTAACTTCAATTGAGGATAAAGCAAAATTTAACACATCTCAAAAAAATCTTAGTTTTAATGCTTTTAATAATTTTTCAGATATTAATTTTCAATGCAAACTAATTGATAGAGATGATATTATTAGAATCATCAGAAGTCTAAAAAGTAGTTATAGCACTGGATATGATGACATACCAGTGCCAATATTAAAATATGCAATGGAATTTCTAACTGACCCACTGCTTCATATAGTCAATTCATCTTTCCTCTCTGGGCAATTCCCTGAAAAACTAAAAATTACAAAAATAAAACCTCTATTTAAAAAAGGCGATCAGTTTGATGCAGCAAATTATCGGCCACTTGCAATGCTCCCAGTTATATCCAAAATATATGAACGTGCAATGTCTAACCAGCTGGTTGACTATTTAGAAAGAAACAAATTACTTGATAGCATACAACATGGGTTTAGAAAAAGTAAATCTGTAGTTACAGCTGCCACTGATTTCATTGAGTCAGTGATTGATTCTGTGGATAGAGGGGAAAAGGTAATAGGAGTATTTATGGATCTCCATAAAGCATTTGACAGTGTTAGTCATGCTAAGTTACTAACTAAGTTATCGCAGTTCGGTATCCATGGGAAGGAGTACAACTGGCTAAAATCATATATACAAAACAGACAGCAGTTTGTGGAAATACATAATCTGAATAACAAGAACAATTTAACTAGTAAATATAATTCTATTTTAAAACAAACTTCTTATGGTGTTCCTCAAGGATCCATCTTGGGGCCACTTCTATTCCTCTGCTACCTAAAAGGAATTCCAGAGCTAGATAAATTATGCTTATACGCTGATGATGCCACTCTAAGAATTACTGCTTCATCTAAAGAAGAAATAGAGGAGTTTGCTTTTCTCAGCGTATCAAAAGTAAATCAGTTTTTCAAAGAAAACAACTTAATTTTAAATCCAACAAAAACAAGCTTATATGGAATTTTGTACCAACCAATGCAGAAATAAAATTAATCCTCATATAGAAATAGATGAAGTGGCTATAGTTAAAGAAGAAGAAGTAAAGTTTTTGGGTTTAACGTTAGACAGTTCGCTGACATGGAATAAACATTCAGAAAAAATAGTTTCAAAAATTAACTCTGGTTTATATGCTCTTCGCAGAATGTCAAAATTATGCTCACAAGAAATTCTAAAAATGATTTATTTTTCACATATCCATTCACATATTATATTTGGTATCTCATTATATGGATCCACATCAATAAAAAATTTAAATTCAATTTTAGTGATACAAAAAAAAACAATTCGTGTCATTTTAAAACTTAAATGGAATGAAAGTGTGAAGGATCACTTTCCTCAACTGGGTATCATGACGGTTTACAGTGCATATATATATATGAAACTATAATGTCAGTGATGAACCGTACTCATAGCTTAGGCAAGAGTGGTGAGACCCATAATTATAATACAAGGAATAGAAATAATATGGCAGTAGCTCAACATAACTTACACTTTTTCTGTAAAAAACCAATATACATAGGAGCTAAATTTTTTAATTTGCTACCAAGCAATATAAAATTAATAGAAAATAATAAATTATTTAAAAATAAACTTAAAAGCTATCTGACTGAAATGCCGTTGTACTCCTTTTCTGAATTTTATACAATTCACAATAGTTTTTACAATCATTAAAATTACATTGTATTATATTTGGTTAGATACTAATGTAAATCATATTTAGTAAACTTAACCATTTACTTTATTAATCATGTGACGCCATTCATGTACACCATGTGTAACATTCGAATAAAGATTTTTCTGATTCTGAGTGTATAAAAATGCATTGAAAAATTTCGAAATAGCGAGAGTTTTTCAAGGGACCGGCCATTTCGTTCGAATTACCAAGAGTTTTGAATTATCGAATGTTTGAATTATCGAGAGTCGGCTGTATATTGCATATTTTATTACTCAGAATGAAGTAAACTATACAGCAGTAGTAAAATAAATTCCATAACTTTTTTTTGAAGAGTCGAAAAAAGTTTCATTTTGTCATTAAGTTACTCAAAACTTTTGCGAAAAATGTTCAAACAGCAAAGTATAAAATGTGTTTCAAAGCTTGTATTATATCCAAATTTATAAATCTATGGTTTCCATCTGATGGAAAATGTTATGTAGTTTTAGAAAACCATAAACTGTGTCTAAATATATTACATATATTTTGATTCCACAACTACATGTATTACTAATATAACAGTATATAGCCTACGCGACTAACAATGACCCTGGAATGGTCCAAACAGTTATCATACATAACCAAAGAAATTACGGTAAATATATATTTGGTTGTGAAAATTGTTATTTCAGAACTAAAAGAGTGCCTACAATAACGTTTAGTGAGTGAAAAACAATAACAAACTACGTGAAATGAATTTTAGCAAAGTCATTTTGCAATAGCCTACACAGATTCGATAATTCATCAAACATATTTCAGTAAAAAGAAATTTATTTATTCTAAAATATATTTATTTGCACTACTGCAATATTTAACAATTTACCACACACTAAACACAACACTAAAACACAAATAAACCTACTAAAACTTACTAATAAACAAGACGCGTCACATCAACAACACTCAGAAGGCATCGACAACATGGCGGTCACAATGAATTGCATCATCTTCTTTTACGTTCCAAACTACGAACTTGGTACGTTGCAACTACAATACAAAGAGGAATAAAACTATAGTATTCCTTAGGCTTTTTTTCCCCAAATCCAATGGTGCATGAATCGAATCGATACGTTGCCGGAATATACTGTAATGAGTGATTATGCAAGGGAATGTTTGTTTATCAAAATTTTGATGAACAACAATCCGCTAAGGGTTATGTTTATCAAAATTTTGATAAACAACAGTTGGAGGGTTAAGGAATTGAGCTATTTCAAACTTTTGAACCATTAACTCTATATTAAAACTCCTTTACCTGTAGTACCGCTATAATATGATAATGTGTATATTTCAACTGGATTTCAACTATAGCAAATGGACTTACCAAGATTAAATAAAGTTTTCTTCATTCTGCACAAATAACATCTGTTTTTTATACTTAAGTTGGCCCATAAATATAATATTTTCTTCCGTGACCTCACAATAGAGATTTTTAAAATTAACTCTAACTACAAAATTTTATTTAAAACATAATTTTAAAATTATTTAAAATAAACGATAATAACAATGCATTGTGACAATTATTATAACAATTATGAAATAATACCCTTCATGTTTAGATATTATGCATAGCCACGAGCCGCTGTTAATGTCATCGGCATAATTAGAAGTTACATTAAATTAATTAGAATAACTCGGCAAAGTAAAGAAGTTAAACAGTTATAACTAGATGATAGCATATGTACTTTGAAACGAAGAATAACCATTGAAATACACAAGCCTACAATCAAAGTTTTTCAGAGCATTTACCTCAAACTGTGTTCTTGTTTCTACTAAGCCTTCGCTTTATTTGAAAAACACGATTGCATACAGAAAATAACAAATCTTGCTCCGAGTGATGAAAAATTCTAATTTGCAGCAATCTACAAGGTTTAAAGCAAATGCTAAACCGATCTATATATTAAAATAGCAGTTCTGGATTTTATTTATTACTCCGTAAGTAGTTCATCAGGATAAAACATTGATATATTCTGTCACATTCACTGTCACCTCATAATGTTCCAAACATGACTTGACCATTAATTGTTTAATTACTTTAATTAAGTTCAGTATTGCTAGGTCCAATTATTCTAAATTGATCAAAATATCTTGAAATGATGAATTTATGCTATCAGGAGAAATACAGTTGTGAAAAATGAGTAAGGTACGCAAACAAATATTACTACTGAATAAAAAGGCCTTGAATGTAATGTACTATGAAATATTACGGGGAATCCAGCATTAATACGAATATATTGGTTTTATTTACTTTCATTAGTCATTTACTACAATTACGATCATATAATCTCTTTATCCCTTTGACGTCGGCGCTATTTGACGTGCACTGTGCCTGAGTGGCGGTGCGCGCGAGACCTGCCTGCCATCGCTGGGCGGAGGTATTTCACTCAAATCTCACGTCCCGCGAATCGTTCTAGTTATTTGCCTCTAACTTTCTTGTTTTTTATTCAATTGGATCAAAGTAAAGTTTTTATTTTGTAAAACTTAATTACCTTTATTTTGAGTTAATCTTACGAATTTTCCGACGATTAATATATGTGTTTTACATTAATTTAGTTTGAAAAACTTGTGTTTCATTACATTTTAAACGTGTTTTGTGGTAAAAATACCTAGAATGAAGCTGTTTTCAAATACTTATCATTGAAATTAGTTTTAATATCAAATTATTTTTAGTCGAAAGTCACTAAGGGGCTTCTTTGTTCCATTTTCAGGTTTGTAGAGAATATAGCTGTTAAATACAGTGGTATTCAAAATATGAAAGAATAGTTTCTTTGCATGTAAACGTTCCAAAACAAAGTCAATAATTTCGATTTGTTTTTTGTAAAAAATACAAACTTTTAAGAAACAAAAAAAAACATTTGGCATGAAAAGGTTAGTTTGTTTAGGAGATACAAAATAAAGAACAAAGCACTAGAGCGCGGGACAGGAGGTGTCCCGCTCGCTACTCAGCCACCCAAGTATGCCAGGACAGACGCTGTCCCGGGCGCTGCTCAGCCACTCATCACGAGTGGGACAGACGCTGTCCCGGCCGACCTCAAAGGTTTAAAATTCTCGTTTCTGAGATTGAGGAGTGCAAACTGCAACGTGTTCCACCTTTTACTTCAAACCATTTCTACATCCTTCCTGTAATTATTGTAGCTTCCTGGTCAATGGTATGCCACGAGTATAAAAAGAATATCTACGAACTGAAGAACACGAACGTATTATGTTTACAACTTGAGGCAAAAAGATTATAGGTATCACTACATATCACATTCGATCAATCGATGTGGAAATTAGAAGAAGACTGGCCCGTCAACATTCATGATTTGATTAAACTCTACGAAATTGCAACGGCAATCGATTCAACCTGTAAAGTGAAGAAACGAGGTGGTTCAGAATATTATTCCTTGGAAATATAAATTAAGGCCAACTTTGAAAATTTGCAATACGTTCTCGTACGCTATGGTCATTTCATAATCATTTGATAATAAAAGAGATCGCTTAAAGGTTTTATTACTTTCAATAGCATTTTCTACTTTTAACATTATTTTATAAATCAAACAATATTTGACTTATAATTTATACTAGCTTGAAAAACCCCAGCTGGTACTCTGTTTGATTTTTATAGAAATGTTCTCTTAAAATATTCTGATATAGCAAAATACATATTTATTCATCCACTAAATGTGAGACTGTTATCCGTAATTCCAATATTTGACGAACCAATACAGAGCTCTCTCGTAACACAAGTGTGGTTTGAAATACTGACTCAAGTTGTTTCCGCGAATACATTTTCACAAAGGACGGGAATCAATAAGAATACCAGTTCATTAAAACAAGTCAGCCATTCAAGACGCTTTGAATCAAATTATGTGAAAGCTTCTTGAAGTACAGGAAAAGTTGAAGATTTGTATAACATGCTTCTCGAAAGTGTAAGATTGTTACATACCAATCAGTAAAAAGCTTAACATGTATATACATGCACATTATTATACACATCCATATATAGATATTGCAATTCCTAGTATTAGAACTAATACTTTCAGAGGAGAGATGGAGTTTTACATAAGTTTGTATACGAGTGACATTAAATATAAAAATTATACAATTTTCACAACTAACATTTTAATAGTTTTTTTTCCAATAATATTAATAAAGGTGTAGGCATGTTTTTGCTGGTATTTATTATAATTACCATATATCTTTCACTTTTCTGTTCATAGTACCTTTCGTCTACTTAATTAGTAACTAGAAATTAAATCGGTTGCTATGATCAGATGGACTTTTAGTTAGTTTCTTATTTGAAGGTTTGTAACAAGTTTCAAGAACCTTTATTTAAAATTAAATCCGTAGAGTGTTGATGCAAACTCTACGGAGTTTAACACAGAGTAAACGTGTTCCAGTTCTTATCCAAAAATGATAACATATAATTTGTATCAACAAAAGGGAGAGAGTATTTGCATCCTCCTGACGCGCCTTCCACGGAATCGGCTGTAGTGTTGAGCTACAGTTCATAACAATATTCACTAGCTGGCATCTAGTGGGGACAAGTGAGGAGAGAGAGAATGAACTGAAGTAAGCATATTTTACGTATGTTAAGATAAATTGTTCTTGGATCATATTTTTGTCTTTGCCCGTGTAGAAATATTACTGATTCGAAAGAACTATATTTCCGACGCCACGATTTGCTTTGTTATATTGATCAGTAAAATATGTCAAAAAGTGTATGTTTACAACCATTTAAATTTAGATCAAGAATATATATAAATATGCAAGTCTGAGAAGTCTACCTCTGTCAAAACAACTATTGAAAGTTTTACAACTTTCTTCAAATAAATATACACCTAATGTTTGATACTAATTGTGTATTCGATATCTGCATTACACTGTTGGTCAAGTATTGTATGCTTAATATTAGTTAAAAGCATACTTTATTGAACTTCTAATTTTTTAACTGGGTATACTCTGTTTTTGCATAAAGATTGCATAAGAATTGTTTTTACCATCAAGCTTACTCTGTACTTTCAAGGCTATAAATGTAAACAAATTTAAAGTAGTAGAATACATAGAAAGGTTTATTACATTGTGACAGGTTCTTTAATTTAATAAAATGTGTATACTGCAATGCATTTCTTATGGAGTGTTTGCGGCTTTAGAGGCCATAAACCTATATTATAAATATCATGTCTGTCTTTCATGGTTTTAGCTGGGCGTTGATGAATCAGGTAGTCAGAAGATTTCCTTCTATACATATAGATTAGATTGAAATCAGCGAACGACGTTAATTTTTTCACAACAAATAATAAGTTTGGGTTGTCTAATTGTGCTAGTTAAAAATGTAATAGGTTTTATTTACCCTGTATAATAATTCCACGAATAAACTATATAAGTCAGTATTCGGATCTGTCTGGAGAAAATTAAAGTATTCTTTCTTGAAAATAATTATTCATCGTTAACGTTTTCAGCAGTAACTGGAGGAGCAGTGATGGAGTGTTGTGGAGGATAATATAAAGGATCTCTATGCATCCTAAATAATACTGCAAGATAACACTTGTACTGTCTTTAAAACTAACACACAGCTGGATTATTTAACTAAAGGAGCATAACTGTGTGCAAATTTCCGGCGAACTAACAATTTCTACTAAAACATAATTTAGCTGATTAGATAAAATTATTTGTTCTTGATATACTGAGAAAATAGGGTAAAATCAAGTACAAAGTTTTTGTAACAAGGTTCATATAATTTTCAAACACAAATAGATTTCCACTGAAATGATATTGCAGGTAATCGGAATAACTGACGCAATCATCTTTCAATTAATGGAATATTTGGCCGCAATATCTGTTGGAATTTACATTCATAGAGCCTTTGGTAGTCAAAGGAATCCAATCTAACTCTTCTTCGTATTACTACCAGTATATAATAATGAGTATTAAACGAGCTTTCAATCGATATATACTTTGATATTTATATTTAAAGAAAGAAAAAATTAAGCATTTGGTCTTTATACACAAGTGGTCACAACTGATCATGATTTCTGTCTGTGATAGAATAATATGTCTCGATTTCAAATTATTACTACATATTCAAATTCAATTATATGACAGTTAACACTGTTTTCTTTCACAAATAAAAGCTACGAGAAAAAGTACAGTCACTATACTGTACAACGGATCTGGTAAAAATTGAATACAATCCTTTCCATCGGTATATGACAATGCAGGGGATAGCGAGCGATGATAAATGAGTCCAAATTTTACCGGTCAAAATTTTCTTAAATGGTTGTCAGTTTTTTTCTTGATTGGGGTAGTTACTATGATGGATTTCCTTAAAGTTGGCAATACTGAGAACATTTGTACGTTGACTTATGGCATATTGTTAGATGTAAAACAACGTTTTTGCACTATGTGTTATTTTCCGTCATGTTTCAAACATTGGGGTTTTGTTATGAGGGACTTGAGGTATGTATCCTTTTTTATATTCTACTCAGCTTCTGATGAATTACATGAATAAAGTATTTTCAGGCAATGCACCCTCTGAGGAAACAAATTCTGAAATTAAAATTAGCTTTTTTGTTTTTCTACATTTACTTTTGCTTGTATTATTCAATCAAACTTAATTTAACACCTGTGGCTTTATGTTTGATACAAATTGAACAAACAAACCCTAAATATCATGCTTCTAATAATACACATAAAAATTGAAATTTTCTTGATTTTCCAGCAAAGTTTAAGAATAAATAATAAGACTTTTACTCTTCCTTTCAAGAGTGGGCGCGTTTGCTCTCTGGTTTTTAAATCCCATAAAAATACAAATCTGTCTCCAAAGGTTCTCGCCTAAAACAAATATGAACCGTCCCATCAATATGCAATTGTGTAGAGAATGGGGAAGAGATGAAAATTATTACAAAACCGAGGTGGTAGTGAGGTAATAAGTATTTACACGATTTTAAAGTTTTATTGAGTGGAAATAATTTGTCTTATGTAAATATTGATTGTCGATTTTCAAATAATAACTATAAATTTGTTTTTGTAATTTTTACAATTTGTTGGAATACGTAGGTACTGATTAGTATGTTACGCAACTTTAAAACATTGAAAAATCAATTTAATTATTTATAAAATAAATAACATTATTTTTTGCCAATGTACTTGCTGTCGTAGATCAAAATTTGCCACAATGAAAATTAGAATTTTCAAATATTCGTGAAACTCAATTTTAAAACCCTTACTCAGTACCTAATTACCATTCCTTTTTATAAAATACCTAAATTGAATTTGTATTCATTGTGCGCGATAATTCCCTGGTTTTAATAGGCTATGCGCCAATTATTAAAAATTATGTTAAAAATAAATTAGCACTTCTGAGGGTTTAACACTTTTTTATACAAACAGAATTATTCATGTGACATCAGTAGGAAAAGCTGACGCCGGTGTTCGTGCGGAACATTGTGTGGGCGACGGAGGGTGCGGCAGAGTAGCGGACTCCCAGCAGGGATATGGTGGAAGCTACTGAATCACTTTGCTGCTGACGTTGCTGCTGAAGTGGTTGCTGTTGCAGTGGTGTCTGTTTCTGAAGTTGCTGCTGGAGGGACAACTGTGGTTGCTGAAGCTGTTGCAGGGACAACTGTGGTTGCTGAAGCTGCTGCTGTTGAAGTTGCTGATGTTGGTACAGTTGCTGCTGCTGAGAACTGCTCAGGTACTGCTGCTGCTGATTCAACAACTGAGCGTAGTTTTGGTAGTGCTGCTGAAGAAAGGCTTGCTGCTGCTCAGGAGTGAACAGTGACGGTTGCTGCTGCTGCTGCTGAGTGCGTGATGAGCTATCCCTGAAGTACTGATCCTCCCTGGACGGTTCTTCCGTCACTGGTGCGAACTGCTGAGGACCCCGCTCTTGTACACTGTAGCCGCGGTCTACGGGGTATCCAAATATTTGCTTGGGTCTAACATCCTCCGCCTTGGCCGACCCAGACTGACTCTGGACTTGTCCAACTGCGAGAGTGACTACAGCAAAAAGGAAGACCTAAAACAAATATTCAGTTGGTATCAAAACCAAAATAAATACTTTTACTTTTATTTGACAAAACTATATATTAGTATGTTAATAATGTTTACAAATAAATGTTAAAGTTCCATTTAAAACTGTAACATATTAAAGTTTATATGCCTTAATTTTTAATTTCAATTGTTTCGGCAAACTGAAGCTAAAATAAGGTTTGGAATTATCGACGAATATATAAAAATATTCATCATCAATAGGTTGATTCTATAGCCGGATATGACTGGAAGTATACATTAAAGTTACGTATTGTACGAAAATAATTAGGTTATAATTTAAAAACTAGAGGTGTATTTTTAAATTGTTTTAAGTTGCATAACTATAAACTTTGAGTATTGCTCATTCACATCGTGTTTTACGGTTAGGATTTTTAATAAATAAGATAAAATTATCTGAATAATCTCAGGAGCTTCTTACAATATTCTAAAGCAGGTTTTACGTTCAATTTACTTGATGTAAATGAAGGATCTATATTTTTATTTAATAAATCTGTTCCAATAAGAAAACACGTTCAGTCTTTAGGTTGTTAGAAAATTTCATTCAAATACATAAAGTAAGGACAACAAATTATGTGGTGGATTTCATATCACAACTAAAAAATATTTGAAAGCAGTTTTAATACAAACTGATACATCCTGAAATCCGTTTATTTAGCGGGTAGTTTATTATTTATCAGAGTTCTGATAATCATGCAATCAATGTTATACTCATACTCAAAGAGCTAACTCTTAATAGCCTTTCATAAAACTAGATAAAGAACTTGACTGCTTATTGAGCTGTAAACTGTCAGTTAGGCTAACAGCCTAAAGCAGAAATTAATGAAGCTAAAGCTCCTACGACAACTATCGGGTAACTGAGCTTTCAACTATTTTCGTTACTGTGACGCATATACTGTCGTATTGTCCTTCAGTACACAATATCTTTGAAATTTTTGCTAATTAAAACAGCTGTTTACTTTATAAAATGTGCGTAATTTGGTATTATCTAGAGGCAAAAATTTATTATTCTTTGCCATGGCGTTTCTTAACGGGAACCCACAAAAAACAACGTTATTAGAAATATCTTTATTTTTATGACTGTGAAAATGATATGTCATTATCGCGATCTGTTCTGGTATTTTTTCAAAACTAAGGTATGTCGGCGAGAATTAGGCCACTCTGTCCCTCTCTATGAATTTGTATTACACTATATAATTAGGTTTGTATTAGGTTATCAGAAATATAATACTAGTAGTACCAAAGATAACTTTTACGAGCCTTAACGTGATCTGAGTTTCAATATGGGTACTATCTCGAGGAATGTTTTTCTTCTCTTCCAGAAGTGCTGTATGCCGCCGAAGGCACCAAAAAAGCTCGCACTGATGTTCAGGGACATTTCCGATCGGTCCTTTCTCGATCTCATACCACGTTACAGATCATCTGCATTATTTGCATTATGAAACGTTTTTCAAATATCGCTATCTGATGTTACCTTAAATATGCTATGATTACCTTAAAATCTTATTTCTTAAAACCACTTGGTTCCTAATGAATAGCTGATAGGCCCAAAATAATGTGCAAGGTATTATTAGATACATAAATATACGTATATATAAAGTAGAGAAAACGATGGAAAACTACTAATGAAAAACTATGGTAAGTACTGTATTACAAATTTGAAATGAAAAAGATAACTTAAATGTGATGCTATGTACTTAACAACCAATGCTTTATTTATAATAATAATACTGTGTAAAGTAAATCAGTCAAAAATTTATGATACAGACTCTGCGTTAGATAAAATTAAGTTCATCGAGGACAGGATTAACCTTATGGAAGGAATTGCCCTCTTGAGGATTTATCAATGCCGAATAAATTTATATTTCGGGGAAAAACGTTTTTAAATTCAAGTAATATGTCACTAAGGTCAACAGCAAATGAGAATGGAGACTGCCAATCAAAACTGGGCTCTAAACTCGATTATACGACGGTACTGTGTCAATCTAACCTCCATCAATTACCATCGGTCAATTTGGTTGTGACATATGTTCTCGTATTAGTAACACTATAGTATACAATATACACGGGTAATATTCTGAGTCTAGACAACTGTGTTTATTGTTTAAATTAACGCATCTTATTGGGCAGAATAGTTTTGTGGATAATTATTTTACAACTATAAACATGTGTCCGAGGCTCCAAATGTTCCTGGTTAACAATTGAATTTAATTGGTTGAACGTTAGCGAATCCTATTACTTATGGCTGGGACAATTTAATTTCTCCCAGTCTGTCTGAGAGAAAATAGCAGAATAAAGAACTTTTTAAGTAAACTGAGTCTAGTCGTATGAGATGTGAACATGCAACCCAGGTATTAGAAGAAAAAAATTGATTAAAATTTGTGACAAGACTGGATTGCAGCGCACTTTTGCGTTACAGTACCATCCCTAGCGTTGTATTATTTAAACACTCTTTTTATGAAATACGCCTTAATGAACAAACATGTAAATATGTCATGTGGCAATAAATACCGAGAAACATATAATTTTTTGACATAACACTTTGGCAAGAATATTCCTTTTCACGTAGACAAGAACGATTTATATGATTGTGCATGTCCAACCATGGACTTTGGGTGAGTGTCATTGAAACCTCAGTAGGCTGAAAATTTGTTTTTTTCTCTCTGGGATGTATACATTTCTGAGTGAGTGTCTATCTGTCCCAGGACATCTCGAGAGTGAAATGAAGTAAAGACTTGAAATCCTGCATACAATCCTGGATTTTTAGTGAAATCCTGCATACAAACCTCAGCGAAGACTGTTACGCGAGAGGTGTAATATTACACACTCCTATCTTGCTTATTTTGTAAGAATCTACTAAAGTTAGTAAAAACATAAGTCATTAAATTAAGATTGTACACGATTGTACGATTGTTAACATGGAAAATGTGAAAATTTACTTAAAAGCATTGAGCCAAATGAAGTAAGTCATTTAATCAGTTGCTTGATTGGTTTTAAAATGGAAATTTAAGATATTGTCTCAGAACTTGAGTAAAAGTTTCAAAATGTTGTTATATGTTACTTAAATGGACTCATCTGTAAAGAATATCCAACAAATTTCTTTAAATTTAATAAAAACGAAAGATAGTTTTATTGATGATTCTCCTCTTATATAGTATTTTATAATCATAATTTTCACAAATCACTAACGAGGAACTTTCACAACTCCAGGACATCTTTTCAACCCCTACGCCAGCGACATTAACGTGCCCTGGTAGTGTATATACATATATGTATGTATGTATGTATATAAACGAGATCACAATCACAATATAAATCAAAATGAAGCTGCAAAAGCTTGATCGTTAACTGTCAAAGCGATTCAGTGCTTATGGGATGTTTATAATCAGAAGGCTAGGTTTTTGAGTAAGTTCTAGAAACATATATAATGGGCTCGAGCATGTCTAGTAATTGAGATTGAAATGTAAACCAGAGATATATATAGGGATCAAGGGAATACGAATTGAAACTAGGACATTAAGCCTGGGATAGTGACATACCAATTTAGATTCCTACCCTCCCCCTACCCAAACCCCTCCATCCACCATGCTGCCTACTATGTTATTAATCTTTGTCCACTAGTAAGCTATTGTACCAACACTCCCTTATACTGATGTGCTACCTAACCCCAAACTTATAACAGTGACGCCCTGATTTATAAAGAAAATATTTGACAAATTTTACTCATTCAAAAATAATGAAACATGTGCGATTGCTATACTTTTTAAAAAGAAATTCTCCGTCTTCCTTGATATGGCTGTCACTCAAAAATACGCGGTAAAGAAAGTGAAATGCATAGTGCCTTTGCACATTTTGAAAGTGAAACCGTTTAACATTTGACTGCAGTACTTCAATGGTGTAGTAAACTATATTAGCTAACATTACTTCTCTAACTGTAGTAAAAGATGTAACTAATAGTGCTTCACGAGCTGAAGAAAACGATAAAAGTCCCTAAAGCACTAAATACCAAACTATTATAGAATAACCAGAAAGAATTATAAACTCTAGGTTGTTTGAATATAGCGTAATTAGTGTTAACATTCAACCCACATGGTTTACAAAAGTATAAATTGAGGAAGAAATACCTATAAGTATGTATTTTATCATAATATGAAATATATTCTGAAATACTTAAATTAAGAAATTATATTCTGACGCTCTGATTGAGAAAATTATAAATGTGTGTTAATAAAACTATTTTGCGGATCTAATTTAGAAATAATTTTGTGAGTGATTGGACGATGATATTGGAAGATAATTAATTATCTATACTATAAAGCAATTTATTTGAGTTTTGATCCAAAATAAATACACAATCATATGTGTGCAGATGTACGTAATTGACTATATATTATTTATTTTCCAATTTGAGCCCTCTCCAAATAATTTACATTTATCTCTTAATTTCAGTGTTGACAAATATAACTCGGCATGTAAAACAATACTCATTAAATTTATAGTATGCTATAGTGGATTACAATAGTTATACATGAATGAGCCAAAAGTGTTGATTATAAATTGTTTATCGACTTGCACTTATCGCGTGGACTTCAAAAAGCGGCATTTCAAACCTCTTTTTCGGAGTAAACCGAAACTCAGAAATGTTGTAGACGATATTTTTTATTGTGTACAGTACTCTGCTAGCTGTTACCCGCAGTTTGCCCACAATCTCGTGTAAAAAAACAGGTATTTCACACGCATATATATTTTAAATGGTATAATAAACTCATGAGATAAGTAATAGTCACTGGAAGATATTTGAATCTCCTCATGCACTTCAGAATAATAGGTCTTTAAGTTCAAAAGGCGATATTTTGGGACCCTGAAGTTGAAGAGTGAAAAAATCTATATGATTACCAACGAAATACGCAAATTTCTCCACAACACGCCATACTATTTGATTGAATGGCTACAAAACTTTTAGTATCAGTTAAACTTTTATAAATCAGCTAGGATGAACACTTAATCCATCGTAGTCTTAGTAAAAGTATTTATGGTGAAATATAATTGGATTCTAAATCACTTATAAATGGAAAATAGGCACATAAAAAGTGTATATTATTTCACTGGTCATGTTTAAGAGTTTCAAACATTAAGCAAACTTTTCACTGGTTCTTATCGTAGGTTTAGTGTGTGAAGTAGCATTTCTGATTTGAATCAGTTATTTTTGACACGCCATAAAAGAGTTTGTTTTGGTTACTACGATCAAAATAATATATTCATCTCGGCTTGAGTAGTCTTTATCAGTCAAAAAGTTTCCACTACCGGCTCTTGTAATTTACTTTTATTCTAAGTTATTATCAGTAGTATTTACCTTTGTGCTCCGCTAAAGAAAACATATAAATACCTTGATATGTTTACTTCTGTCAAAAACGACTAATTTCAATCGAGTATTTCCCTTGCTGGTAGTAGTGTTTCTCCAATCAAGAAAATGTGTACATACATAGATCAGAATATTAAAATTTGATCAAGAAGTGATAGGTTTCGGCCAATGGAATTTACTGCCGGCCTAAGATATTCCCGGTGCGGGTAGTCTGTTAGTATTGTGAATACACGTGTTTGTCAAATTTCATCTCTCTAGGAACGCGGGAAATTTAAAAACACATTTAAAGCTATTCTAGGGATTGCAAACCTATTAAAACCCGTGTGGGTGGTTGATCTGCATGAACAACCTATTTTGTGTTGACAGCATGAGTCATATTTAAAAACAAAAAGATAGTGCTTCTTGGACCTGCAACCCCATTTTAACCCCCTGGGGTGGTTGATTTTCATAAGACATTTCGTATTATAAGACTAAATATATATCTTAAGGAGAGCCTTGATAGTAAAGACTTTCACCTTTTCTCTTTATTATTACAGTTACAAGCTCATTTTTACAAAAATTCCATTGATTAATAATTCCCATTAACAGTAAAACCTAGTAAGGTGATATAAAAATGTGATAAGAACAAAGTCCAGCAGCAAAAAGTATTAACAATTTTGAAACTTAAGTTTAAAAAAGCCACTATGATTGTAGAAGAAGCTATTTCACGAGAACATGAATACATTCAGTTCCTTGGGTTGCATTTTGCTCGAGAACTAACTTAAAAAGATTAAATCGACTTTCTGCTCAATCATCTATCTACGTCATCTATTTATATCTCATGTAATATGGTAAAAGTTGCATTGTTATCGTATAATACTTGACTTGAAATATTTATTTTGTATCAGTAATGTTTATATGTTTTATTAGAAATTGAGGCTACTAATGTAATTGTGGTTTTGTGCACAAAATAATATATTATTATATTATCTCATATAGCCATTTATTAATTCAGTAATGGGAAATGTACGAATAGAAATACACACCTTATAATAATTGTTATATGATTTATGACTATAATTTAAAAAAGAATTTAATTAAACTTTTGTCTTCAGTAAAAGATTTTAATTCTTTTCGGATACTGCTTAGTAATAAATAATATAATATATGTTAAACTACACACTATGTATGTTTCCAGAAAGTCAAAATAGACCTGTAATTTTCAGTATGCTTAAACATCTAGTTGTCCTTTATACAAGTTGTAAAAATCTAAAAGCTAGAATTAATAAATTTGTATATCATAAAACTAATATATGTGTGTGTGTGTGTTTTTTTTTATAAAAAGCAGATATATTTAAAATGCGATATGAAGGAGTACAATATATTTAATTCCCACTGCTGCAGAACAGAATCTGAACAAGAAGTACTAGTGGGAGAAATACGTGTTCTTCATTTATCAAAGTTACAAAATCAAAAATCTAGTAACTGATGAGTTTTGAATTTGTTTGAACGCTTTCAATATGAACATATTACAAAGTTTATGTGTGTATGTTGCTGTGTTTAACTTCCCCATGTAACCCTTAGGGATTGTAAGTCTACACATGGTAGAATTAACAGATTACCTACCGTAATGCGGTGTAAACAATTAACTGTCTGTTATGGTAAGGGAACAGAATGCCTCAAGGGAACATCTTCATGGACTGTGCTACTTAGCAATATTAACCAGACATACCTACCACTGTACTACTTGTATCTTCATTATTTTATAACTGTTAAGAAAATATCTTTCAGATAGAGTTCCATGTCAATTTTTATACATTTGTCATAAGGTCGAAAACAAATGTACAGTACAGTTATTGTAGGGGCTGTTCTTAAATTGCGTGACGCCCCAGGGGGATTTTCAGCAGCGTTACGCAACCGATACAGGGGAGAGGCGAGTTCAACGCAGCGTTACGTAACTATTAAACCTCAAATATTAATTACTTTAATTCTTTTCCTGGTTACAACAAAGATTTTTAGTTATTGTATTTTCTCCCATAAAACCGAACTAAAAAAAATCTGAATCCCCTATGCAAATGCCTCTTTAATGCTAAGCATTTAGTTTAAGTTTCTTTTTGTTAAGCATTTTTGACTGATTATGAGATTGTAACGTTTGCTTACAGAGTTCGATAAAAACTTTAAAGAAACTATAGTTTCTCCCTCACTCACGCGCTCGGTTGTAAGAGCCATACTATTCGGACCGAAAAACCGCGAACGATAGTCAACAGCAGAAACGCTTGGCTACCAGGACCTACGTTACCTTACGGTGTATGCTATATTAACAAACATGTCGTGCCGGCAGACGAGGCAACAAGTGGAGAGGTGGAATTTACGCCAAGCAACAATTTGGCGAACTGATATTCCATGTATCTCAATGAACGAGTCGAACTCTGGTAGAACGTCTGCGGGCGCCCCACGCTGGTTGTGATTGAACCACCAATCAAATAACAAGACGAAAGTTATATTTGTTGTTAATAGTTTTGGTGTAGTTTATTCCTAACATATTAGGCTCGATAAAGGAATTTTATTATGGAAGTGGAGCTCTGTTACAATGTTAGCTGTAATAAATAATGTATAAAAAATAAAAGGGCAGATGGTGGGCTGAAGATAATCAGATCAAAACTTCACGACATACAACCCTGCAAAATCAATACACCGACACAAACAATTATTCCTCAGCCATTTCGACAATGACTTTAAAAAATTAATGAGCGTTCCGTCTGCATCCCAAAGTATGAAATGCCGAAATTTAGCACATAATAAGTGCTGACTGCTTACATAGTCACGTTAAGTTTGGCTGGGCAAAATCGTGGTTTTTTTTGTATGAATAATATTTCCTTATGAGTACAGTGAGTCCCGTGTGGTGCAACTGTTCAGAGATTGTGTTGCTACATTAGATATTTGTTAACATGTCTACAAAATAGATAGGAAAACTTTTATGTCAATGAATCAAGTTTAATTCCGGAGCATAAACTGCATTAATTATAACCAATTTTCAGACTAATACAAATTGGGGCTGTATTGTTGGTAGGGTTACGGAAGGATTGACGTGGGATTAGTGTTTACGTTAAAAGCCCATGAAAAGGGGGTGGATGAGGTTCTGAATGGTCCAATTTTAGCGTTATTCAATAAACTTACGCTCCCTTACACAATTAATAATGAAATCTTATATTTTAAAAACTATTTCCGGCAGAAAAAGAAAACTTGGATAGTAATTCCATGTCATTGTGAACTATTTTTTGTATTCAGTTTCAATCGCTCTGAAAGGATTAGATACCTCCAAACTTTCATTTGATTCGTCACTAAATATGGAACAAACACCATGATAAGCATGATTATTCTATTTTTTTACATTCAAACTCGAATTTTGAATTAATGACTATGTGAAAATTTTAGTCCATACAAATAATGTTTATATTAATGTTATTATTTAAATCACTATTATCAATTTTTTTTACCAACATACGTATCAAAGTCTGTTTTTAAATGTATGCGTATAAAATATGAAGTGTTTGATGAAATCTACTAAATATTTTCATTAATATATAGAAACCAACCACCAGTTTGCGTCAGGGTGTCTGGTTACGACGTGACAATGTTAAGGTGGGAGTCTCTAAATTGTTAGTCATGTTGGTCTAATTAAATAAATATTTGCAATGTTTAATTTATACTCACATGTCATAAAAAATGTAGTTATGGCTTTTGATACTTCTGTAGCACAAGACAATGTAGATCCGTTCCTCTTTCAGCCTCTTAGAAGTGATCTAGCAAAGTGTACTTTCTACCACATTGACCAAACTCTGGCCAGCCTCACTCACCTCTCGCCACCCGCAATTTCCTGACTCGACTGTTAACAATGTGACGTGATGTTACGTCAGTTGGCTTAGAGGTGTTACTTTCCCGCCCAATCACACGTCCGTGCCAACACGCTTGGTCACTCTCGCTCTGTCTACCTCCTGGCGTGGGCGGGCGTTCGCTCAGCATTTCCCGATCCTTCCATCAAGATTACCCAATCACGGTTAAAGCAGAATATAGATTACTCCAGTCATTTTGTTCTCGAACTAACCTTAAACTAAATTAATGAAGCAGTTAAGATATCAGTATAAAAAAATTTAATGTTTGTAAACATTATATTCTCCTGCTAAAACTGACTTAATTTGGGTTGGTAAATAAGGAATTATTGTTTTAAGCAGGTACTTTTAGTGATCATGGAAGAAGGTCTTCTTTTCAATATAAGTTACACTTTGAGAGAGAATATCCATCTTATAGGATCATGAATTAGATAATGGAATCAAATTAGTTTCAGAAATTCATTTTAGGTAGTACATAAAACGTGTATTTATTTTGAATATTACCTTTCGTACCGCACCTCTCACGTTGGCAGAAAAAACTGTATTGTGCTTAAACAAATACATTATTCGAAAATTCTCCAGTTACAAAATATTAATTTCTTTTATATTTTTGTACTAAATACAAGTGTAACAGGCCTCCCAAAGGTTTCATAGTAACTTTTAGAATCTGTAGTTAACCGTGTTACAATGTCACATATTAGAATGCTTTATTATTTTTATTATTATTCTCAGTTTGCTTACAAATTCATTTATTCTTCGATTTTCTCGTTATTATCATGTTCACCCATAACACCTAAACGCTTGTTGAATTTCCTTGGATGTATCACCATCAAACTCTTCGTTCTCGACATATTGTGTGATATTGTGTGGACAGACTGACATAAACAGAGAAATGGATTTTTTGTGCCTTGATTGGTGGCTTCCATATTGCTTAGCCAATTGTTGTCTTTAATTTTTATAAATTTTAATGACATATGTAATCTATAGACAATCTAGTTGGTACTATGACATTCAGATTGCGTCCATTACAAATTACAACACCTAATTTGAAATCTGTTTTGTTTAATAAATCATAGTATGCTATTATTATATAGCGCTACATTACAACATTTTAAAACAATATTGTGGGATATTTCTTATGTAGTAAAATTTCATTTTTTTAAGATTATTTTTATACTTTTGATAAATTAAAATATGCGTTTAAATGGATAGTGTAATTTACACTGCTCTATAAACTTTAATATTACTGCTAAGACGATATGTAAATACAATACAAACATTTACATTCTATTTAAATCAAACTCTGGGTTAAAACATAAACGTTACATTATTATTAGAAGCTTTTTGCTGGTAATCAAAACATTTATTCATTCATTGCTTATAATTAATTAAAGTAGTGCTCTATTTAAAAACAGGACGTTTGTTTAGCCAAGAATAAATTCAGATTAATCATTAGCGCTTAGCTGCAACAGTGTTTAATTATCCCAATTAATTCTATTAACTATCTGTCGTATTATCCATCAATAAATACTTTATCATAATTATATAATATTGTTGATGCATATTTTAAAACGCATTTGGTACAGTAATTTTTACACCACATTTATTTATTAAAAGTATGCACAGTTGAACATATAACCTTATATTCGTAATAAGTTTATTCATAACTTCTTTTTAATCTTATAAACCTTATAACACCATAAAAACATTTTTATTTTTTATTTCTTTAATTTTGTTCATAGTTTTACTTCTGTTACGATATTTATACATTCTAATGCTTCGAGTTCAATTATTCTTAGTTTTAAACAATGTAAAAGTAGGCCATGAACTTGCTGTGTAACAAGCTCCGCTGGGGAAGCATCCAGCAATTCAAGTCTGTTGGTCATTTTATGATGCTACATGTGTTACCATGTCCTATGTTAAAACATCAAATTATTTTACTCAGTTCATTTATAAATTTATTTATTCTGCAAATTTTACGTTGTCATCATGGGTACTCATAAGGCAATATAAAAATATTCGCTATAATGCTCATATAAATCCTTTGTAAAAATGAAGTTTCATGTAAAATTTCAAGTCTATAGGTCATTCGAGATATGCGGAAAAGAGAAATTTTATGTTTTCAGTTCTGCTGAAAATAGTTCATATCTTGGCTAACGCTCCCTCAAAAATTAATTACCTATTTTCTATTAATTAATTTTTTAATTTGGGAATTATTATTTTTTACGTCCAAAGTAATGACAGTATTGTTTGTATTGAAAAAATAAAAATGAAATGAAAAATGTCTTTATTAGAGGTGAAGTTAGGACTATAAAGTCATCTCTACCACTTAATCTCAAAAGTCATTGGTGAGTACCTTATTAAATTTTTCGTTTCCAATTTAGTTCAGCTAACACTTCAAATGAACATACGTTATTTTAAGTTAATTCATTACCCTAATACTTTTTATGATTTCACTAGAAGAATTATTTAATATTTTAGATTTAATTAAAATTGATTTTCCAACCATCTATTCCATTTTGCGGTTCACCATTGTTTTCATTTATTACATAATTACGCTTTATATTTTATAGAACTGGAAAAAAGTACAATATAATATCGAAATAAAAATCAAGTTGAAATAAAACTTGAAATAAAAGTTATTCATGACTATAATTTTCTTAATAAATGTGTCTTGTTCAAACATTTCTGTTGGATAGTGACCACTTACCTGCAGTGCAAGAGAAGTCATTTCGCCAGATGCGAGGCCCAATGTAAGCCCATCCTATTTATTCGCCATGGACTCTCTTGGCAGGACGTGAACTTTCATTTATGACACTTTGCCAAACACGTCCTTGTGGACAGTGCGCCACTTCCTCCAACATAGCAATCATTAAAACTGTTTAATAACCTGATAAACAGTGCATTATATAATATTTTTACTACGCACGATATGATGAACATTTTTCTTTGTATTTCAATGGAACATTCACAAATAAAGCAACGAATGTTGAAAAGATTTCGTGAAATATCTTACAAGTGCTATTGGTGAATAGTCACCAGATGTATCATTTCTGTCACATATTAACTAACACAATGATTTCCAATCAATCTGTTAAAACACACTACTTGTTCTCTTGTATATGTCAAGCAGTGCTAATGTTTTCTCAGGGCGAGTGATCTGTGAAGACGACTTTGGTGAGGCATCTTAAGGCAATATTCCTCTATTTAACCTTTCCTGTCTGTACCGATTGAACTTTCCAACCACGTCTAGATATACTAGTCTGTTTTCTTTAAGCGAAAATAATGTAGTTCATTAGTATAGCCTGTCTAATTAAAAGACCATGGCCTTTAATTTATTTCTCACTCTTAAACAATTCAACGACTATATTCTATTAACAATTTAAACACTATTTTCAGTATGTTTACTTATAGTGTGAGAGCATACAGTAAGCTTGGTAGTAACAATAATTCTTATTTCAACCTTTTCTGCAATTGCTGTTGATCACAGAGTAAGATATGTCCTGATAAGAAAATTAAATTTCAGTAAAAATATATTTTTAACTATACATTTTAACAAATATTAAGTATGGAGTGCTTGGTCAGTACTGTAATTCAGATATAAAACACAAAACGTCTTTATCTGCAATTTGAATAAATATATAAAAAGATAGAATATAAAATGTTTGCTGTAAATTTAAATTATAAAATCCATCTTAGTTGCGTTCCTTGACAGCCTTCTCAGACCTGTGTATGTATATAAAATATTTTCTTGATCGAAAAACAATGTAAAATCAACTATGGAACAAAAATGCCAAGTCTGGTGTACATTACGATGGACATAATCTACAGTTTTTAAAATTTTATTCATCGTGGCAACAAGACAAACTCAACATGCAAACGTGCTCTTACTCAAAATACACGTGTCAAGTCTGCAAAATCGTGACTGAAAGTGGAAAGAAAACACACCAGACACATCTGCATTCAATCAAATACATTAGTGTGCAAAATCAAGTGCATTACGATGCAATGCAAAGTAGTGGAATTTGGGCAAAGCCGCGGGTAAGTGCTAGTGAGGAAATATTCTAGCATTTAGAATTTATCTTGAACATTAATCATTAAAACCTATCATTAGTCATAATCTGAGTAATGTTACATTCAAAATAACACAAACCAGTTTTGAAGATGGGTTTTTCTACCCATTTTTTTAGACTATGTTTTTAGACTCGTAAACCGGTATATAAAACGAGTTCCTAGTAAAACCATTTAATAGGTCAAGGTCGAGAAAGTATTTTATGAATCGACAATAAGTCGTAATAGTCAATGGCTGCTGCATAAGAGTTTATAGCCTTCTTTGGTGGCGGTATCTACGGTTTACGGTCCATCATGCACGCCACTCAACGCCCGTCCCTACATTTTATGTTTATAGCCTCAAAATCGACCCATCGGCCATTATACGTGGTGACGCATTATATCTTATGGACTATGTATTTCGATAGTTCAGAATCTTGAGGATTACTCTATGCACGCTTCTCTCAATTTAATTATTATCAACTTTTCAAGGTATAAAATATAAATCTTACATGAAACACGTTTTATAATATTTATAATACGTAATTATGAAACTTTCAACATTAAAATCAACCTAAAATTTGGTTTTCTGCTGCAACTAACTCAATGTGGCAATCTTTAAAGGATCAGCGGACGATTTTTAATGGAAAAATATTTCTAAGATTCTTGATGACACATGAACAAGGAAGTCAAGGCCCCAATCTAATGAGATCTTTGGCATTAAAATTCCAATTTACCCCTTAAAAACGGCAAAATAAAAGGACTTTCAATATTTTCCACATTCTTCAGCTCTCACCATGAATAAATTCATGTTTTTAGTTGAGATTAATAGAAATAAATATGTCCAATTATGATCCCATTTAATGTAATTCCACATCTCGTATTATCCAGATATTTAAATTAGTTTTAAGAATTTGGTTTCAGGAATTTTTTCTGTTTCTTACAGGGTTCCTGATATTGTAAAAACTCACAGTTGTTTGATAGGTCAAAAGTAAATTTCATGTCTTACGAGTTATTAACAATGGTGTTTTTACATACCAGTGTAAAATACACAGGTACACAGACGACAAAAAAAATTAAGGAATAAACATTTTAAACATAAAATAAACAATTAAAATAAATTTAAACTTTACTAACTTTGTCAACCTCAGTGTGACCTTTGGGTGAAATTGTAGAGAATCACATTACCTTGCTTGGGCCTGCAGAAATAATAGACAAAGTGTATTTGGCACAGTTTTATTTTTGTTCCAACAAAACCCCCATGTTTCTTTGAATTCCATATACCTATTACCTTGTTATAGCTATAAATTTATAAGAATATTTTTCAATATCAAAATATACTAAATAACACCAATTCATAATAGAAACAGCGCAATAGTGAATCCGTTAACACAAAAAACTATATATTCGCCCACACTCACATACGTGCTTCAAAGGTGGATGACAATTAATTTCTTTGGTCGATGTACCGATTATAACAGTAGAGTAACTAGTGGGGACATATTTTATTATTTTTTTACTACAATTACCCGTGGAAAACAGGCTCCGTGAGGCAATGTTTGTATTCGCTCACCATCCGTACTCTCGAATCACGTGACCGCGGCGCGTGGCTTGAGGGAGACCGGGGGTGACGTCTTGGTTTTGTCAGTTAAATCAAAGTTTACTACATACGTAACCTGTTTGTCGGGTTTCTGCTTGCTCGGTAAGGGAGTAGACTGTGACTAGCGACCAGTTCAGAGTTAACCTACGAACCGAAGACTTGTGCCCTACACGACTATACTCACGTATCTTGACTGTACTGAAGCTTACCGAGTACTTTCAAGAAACCTTTTGTTGTAGGAGTATAAAGTTAAAATATACTCAATAAAGTAAAGTGAGAACGAATCGATATATGGTAATATATAAATATATCAAAGCACTAAACAAGTAAGTGAGGAGAGCAGAAATTTATTAGAAGTATCTAAATTTGATTGAAAGGATATATATTTTAGTTTATTTGAATTTAATAAATCTTTTTTGAAAAGATCTTTTAAGTTCATTTTTATTTTGATTATTAAAAAACTTGGAAGTGTTAAGTTTTTATTTTAATTTTTATTATAATAAAAACATTTTATTTCCAGAAGAAACGTTGTTTTCTTTCTTTTAGCAAGTACAAGTCCACCACGTAATTCATTTTATACCGACCTTTCGGTATAAAAATTTGGTAGCAGATCGTGGTTACGATCCACGGACCTCTGGGTTATGGGCCCAGCACGCTTCCGTAACTATGTTCTTCAACTTCTTCTGATTGTCAACGCTAAACCTTTTAAATCATTTATATCCGTCGTGAAAAATAATATTACCTGTCAAGTTCCTTTACATTTAGGGTGATATCGTTCAGATCCTATCATGTTATTCCAACAGAAAAACTCATAATTTAAAATAATTGGAAGATCTCAGAAAATAAATTTTATAAAAACTGTATATTGTAAAATGTATATTAGTATACACAAAATGTATATTAGTGTTAAAACTTAGTACTTTGCTATGCCACTCGCTGTACTACCAGTAGGCCTATGGTCTGTAGGGGATATAACGCTCTACATATTATAGACATTCAGAAAGTCAGTGGGGTTCCTGCACTGTACCATCAGAAGACCTATGGTTTTTAGAGGATATAACGTTCTACATATTATGGACGTTTAGAAAGTCAGTGGGGTTCCTGCACGCACTACCCATCAGGCATATGGTCTGTAGAGAATATAACGCTCAACATATTATGGATGTTTGTAAAGTCAATGGGGTTCCTGCACACGCAGTACAACCAGTGGGTCTACTGTCTGTAGAGGTTATGACATTATACGTATTCCGGGCATTCAGAAAATGATATATATATATATATATATATATATATATATTATATATATATATATATATATATAATGCTCATAACGTCATTGGGGTTCCTACAAACACTGTACCATCAGTAGAACTATGGTCTGTAGAGGATATGAACTTTTATCCTGGTACAGCCCTCAAGGCCCTGAACGAACTGGAAGTGTCCTCCCCATTAAATGAAGCCAGGCATGAAGCTACCAAAATGTTGGTGAGTTGGCAGCACTCCTTATTAAAAATAAACCTCTCTTTATTAGTATCATCCCCGTCCTTCCATTCCCGAATTACGTGTGTCGAATTGTACTGTCAACAATATTCAGTGGTGTTCCTGTACATGCTGTAAATCCAGTAGATTTATGGCCTGCAGAGGATATGTTACTTGTCACATTATGGACTTTCAGAAAGTCAGTGGGGTTCCCGCACACGATTTTAAATCAGGATATCTATAGTCTGTAAAGGACATGAGACTTTAAACATTATTGACGTTCAAAAAGTCAGTGGGTTTTCTGCACACGACCTATGGTCTGCAAAGGGTATAACGCTCTTCCTGTTATAAGTGTTCAGAAATTCAGTGGGGTTCTGGACACGCTGTACAACCAGTAGTTCTATGGTTACTTGTTGTGACTCTCTAGATATTACGGAAAGTAAGTGAAGTTCCTGCACAAGCACTAAAACTAGTATTTCTGAACAATAAAAAAAAAACAGTGTAAAAGTATTGTGTGTTTTAACCCAATAGACATATGAAAACAAAATCTTGGTTACATCTTGTTAAAATTTCTCATAGCATATAATCCCGACATTCACCTTCATTTCACAGACATTACAAAATAGAGAAAATTCTTATCTCTGTGTACTATAAAGGTGGTAATATAACCGTGGTTGAATTATGCTAATGAGGCCGAAGATGCAAGGGCCAACGATGCTTATTTAGGTTGAGTACTGTACATATCGTTACTAGGGCGGGCTATATACACCTTCCCCCCCCCCCTGTTCGTTCTTTCCTCTACAATGAGCCGCTGTGATGGTGGCGATAGGAGGTAACCTGCTGATGACATGATACAAAAAATAAATGTCATTCGTAATGTGTTTCAACTCTTCTTTCTATGTTGCAATGTGGTTTTATTTTATTTTAATTTTTTATACGATTTTCTTTTTCATGTCAATTTTTTTAATATTATAAAACACGATTCATCGTTTATAAATTTGTATTTTGTACATCAAGGAGGCATAAATTCGGTAACGAGACAACAGTTGACTTTTCTCACAACTTCAACCACAATGTTTTTAACTCTTAGCGCACACTAAAGGTACGGGTGGGACGGGTGGGTGAATAAAAACTGAATCAGTATGTGAAAATTAGAGGTAGAACCCTCCATCCACCACAACCATACCCTGTTCTAAGTAAATAACTAAATCAAATATTTGTTCAACAGCAATCCAACTTACAATGCGTCAGGGAAATGTTTTTATTTTGGATTAAACCTGCCTAATGCATTATAATTTATATTTATTCTATACATCTTAGTATAGTGTGCTCTTCAATCAGATTCATTCTCCACCAAAGCCAAGTCCTAGTTATGCCACTGGGAGCAATCATGATTATTTTATATCTCTCCTAGACCTAGGATTCTATACCGTGTAATTTGTTTTATCTGCTACCTTTGAGTGATGCAAGAAGACTTTTGTAGATGTATATTTATAAATTCAAAGATGTTCTCCTAAGGATAGAAAATTTTGCATTGCAAATTTTAAAAGCTAGATGCTTTTCCATAAGACTTTATTCAATAACTATTATTATCTATGTAAATTATTTATTAAATCATAAATACTTCTGATTTTATTGCATTAATATCCTTAAGTAAAGAACGTCTATCAATTATTTCATTATAACCTAATTCATTATTTATAATAATTCACTAGATCTGTTTCCAATATGGAACTACTATTCCATTACAGTGTTTTTGGGTTTGTAGAATATGCTATGTTTCCACATTCACTTTACGCTTACCGTAAACCAAAAATTTATTTCCATTGGAAGCAATTCGCTACTTTAGTAAATTTCTCAACAATTATTTTAACCAGTCATTTCTTCTAATTGGGAGGATTTTCTCATTCACTTTTAACAATTAAATTTTATCAATACGCCTAAAAGATTTGTTCATAAATTAGCTGAAATTTGTGTTCCAGTTTCAAAGACTTTTGCACAAAATATTTTTTGTTAATTCATAATTGAATAATAATACTCCTTTTTTGGGATCCCAGACACACACAAAGGATAAGGTGTATGGAGGTAAGCGTGTGTAACATATGATAGTGAAATGGGTCCCAGAGACGGGAACCGTATGTTACATTACCTATCTAAGATCACTCATCTGTAAAGCCAGAATTTATACTCAGCGTCTTATACTCCGCATCATCTCTCTGCTTGTTCATACGGTGGAACTTCTTTAACCTGCGTCGTTTTTAACTTTTCTAAAATTTTCAGAAAGTGGTGGAACCTTTTTTAGTGAATATTAATAGGAATATTTACAATTTCACACTTAAACGTATAAGACTATAGTCTGAAATCAGATAATTAATTTCCATTGTTTGTGCATACAACAAAGTTTCTCTTGAAAGTCATACAATAATTTCAACTATAAAACAAGTTTCACATCAGCCGAGTCAGACTCGAAGGGAGTGGCATTTGAAATGGTTAAAAATGCTAGTAAATAAACATTTTTTTATAAATCAACATTAAAACTGACCATCAGAAACGTATATAAAAGATAACTAATTGACAGCCAACGAGATAAAGAAATATTACAAATTACGAATTTCAGTCTTTTTGTCTCATTCACTCTGGCATAATAAATATTTGTGCCTGTAGGGTTTTTAGTTTGGGTTTAAGGCTTCATCATTCTCAAGAATGTATGTGATGAGATATGAATCTTCTATCCTCGTATCATTTCTTCTACATCCAAACTCTCAATCTACTTCACAAAACCTTCGGAATGTTTCCGTAACCATTCCTTATCATTTCAGTCGTGGCCATTTTCCAGCAGATGAAAGATGCAAAACAATTCAAATGCAATATCGTAAAACTTCTATGAACTGATTTCTCCTATAAAACAATATTGAGAATACACATCATCATCTAGGGCCATAAATTATTCATTTGATTTCATCTTGAAATAAGAAACATTCAGTTGGCCAACATGCGTTGTATATTGCACCAAAATGTTGTGTAATTAGACCTAGCACTATTAGGTTTTAAGGATACTGACGAGTGATAGTGATTAAAACAAAAACTTTTACATTCATTTCAGTTTTTATGTTCATTTACTTATTATGCGTTTTGTGATATGCTTGTAATCCAATGCAAATTCAGATACTGTTTAGAATTTCGAAAAACAGCTATGTACAAAAAACTATAATAATTTTAAAACGAAAGTAGACACATCAGAGACACATATTATTTACTGGTTATTAACAAACTTCAACGGTATCGTATTGACTATATTTTAAACATTTTTTCGTGAGAGTAGCACAAACAACCAATCTAGTTCATATATAATATTTACGATTACTTTAATGTTCTATTTCCTTAGTCTATATAAAATTGTACAGTATATACTTGATTCGCTTCCAACCCTTCTTAAGTTTATAACGGACTCACTAATCTATCGACCGGTTTCTATGTTCTCAAAAAATGTCACTTTTCGTAGATTTTTCTTTTTTGATAAAATATCTGAGGAGTCAAGTCTGAGACAGCGTCAGAATGATACCAGACGCTGCAATAAAAGAAAGTTGAACTAGAACTTAACTCAAAATTTCAATTGAATCAACCCTCGGTTGCACCAACGTGCTTAGAGGTCGTATCTATCACATCGTAGTGCACTCAATTGTGCACCTTATGAGACAATGAGACTACCACTTCACCTGTACATAGGTGTTTCCAATGTCGAAACGATGTAATTGTTTCGTTTTGAGCTTTTCTTCGTCCACTTTCTTTGAATTTCCAGGAGTCAACTCCGAGAGTGCGTCAGAAACCAGACACGGCATAAAAAAAGGTAAACTGGAGCTAAACTCAAAATGCAATAGAACATTATTGTTGAATGGCATTTTCAACTAAAATAAATTAACTCTATGACAGATTTCATCATATCCAGAATCACTTTAGAATAATTGCTATAGGCTAGAAGGTACGTGCCTACAAATCGAATAACTCATTACATTCAGACTATCTATGAAGTAAAGTTCTCCTTTTTTATAAAAAGAAAAACTTATGAGTATGATTAGAATTTAAAATCCACAGCTGAATTAATTCTACAGAGGTCCTATGGACATATTGGAAGATGGACAATCATAAAGAATATGTTACATCCCTCCAACAACAAAAAAGCAATATTCGTCTGTCTACTGAATCATTACCTTAAATGATACTGAGGTTAATTCCATGGTTGCACCATCATAGAAATCATTCTTGTCTGTTTATCAACAAAGTTTTATTGAAAATAAAAAAAACGGTAATTAAAATCTTTTTCGAGATACCTTGCCACATATTGCATTCTCATTTTTGTTCGTTATAATAGGTTCCATATCTATGTTCAGATAATAAATGTTTCTGTGAGCTAGAAAGGGTACTGAAACACAAGAGTACGTTGAAATCAAATATTTTCACTGATTTTTAATATTTACTTTCCACATTTTTTTTCTTTTTACTTTATGAAAAGTCACATGTTCAAATCTAAAATAATTCGATTCACCTTGTTTTCAAATATATCTACTCTGTCATTTTCTCATTGCCATCATTGTTACCTAAAATACTAATACAAAAATATTCGCTAACGCTCAGTTAAATCCGAATGAGTGACACGCACCATCTTCAAACTCATTGCTGCTCATTAGCTCCATGCCAAATTTCAAAGCTCCTTGACTGACGGACAAAATTCAATTTTTCTAGTCCCACGAGTTGTGGGCTTCACTAAAGCTCAGCCAATTAAACCACCTTTGAATGATTATTTCTTTTTGCGTTGCCATCGACACTAAGGTCATAGGAGCCTAGAAGGTGCCATGTAAATATAAAACTGTTACTAGTTACCGTTTCAAAAGCAACATGAATTTCTTTCAGGAATTTACTCCATTATGAAACGTCTGGTATTTTATTAAATTTTGTAGAACCCACCATCTAACAGATCAATTAAATCAGAGAGCTGGACAGCTCCTTAGTAAACATCTATGAGATATTGAATACTATTCAAAATGTTCTGAACGGTGAAATCGGTCCTCATTTTTACTATTTACATATTTAAGATAGGGTTGTGTGACTAATACAGAATCTGTTCATTTTTTGTGTTCAGTACGAACCAAATGATTTCCATGACATATTTTTTTAATAAATAACATCAAATAAAATCACTTACATTTTAAAACTAAATACTCGTATTATTTAATTTAGTATGTATGACACTTGTAAAATAAAAACAAATCATCACAAACGAATCACATTATTATAAATAAATACAGTCAAATAATAGTTAAAAGTTTATAACTTTCTGTACATATCCACTTCTACCAAAAATAGTAAGTCTAAATAGTTTATGGAAAGCAGTTTTGAATATTGTAATCGTTTTATCCATAAGTTGGATTATATTGACACCCGTACTTTTTATATCATACCGGTATTAACGGATATGAGGTTTGAACAAAGTACTATTAATCATCATTTATATGATAAATTAAACAAATTCAAATTATGTGGGATATGTAGTTTATCCCTCATAATGTGAGACATCCTGTATAAGACGTACAGAACATTGTACTGTACTTGATCTCTGTTCTATTATTCAAGAGACAGTTTAGACACACAACGCCTGCTTGTCATTGTGTGCTGTTTCTTCTGTAAATATTCACCTCTCGCTTCTTGGAGTGTTTATCTCGAACTTTAGTAATAAAAAATGTTTCATCAATGGTGCAAAACTTGACGCTATCCAACCGGTACAACCTGTTTAAAAAATGTTTGTGCTACTCAATGCCATATTTTTGTAAGAAGCAATTATATACAACATAATTTACTCTCTTACACTAATTCTTAAGGTTTTATATTTCCTAAACGTCGTGCCACAGCAGTGTTTTAATAAGGAAATTCTATACAATAAAAATCTTTCATGTTTCACTACACCATACAATTTTATTTAAATAGTTCTTCCAACTTAATCGGAGAAGTAGGCAGATTTTGTAGTAACTTAAATATTACTAATTTATTCTCAGTTATTCTCGAAACACGACCGAGATACAATAACACTGACCATGACAAAAAGTTTGGGAAATGTTAAAGGCACCCTGAAACACTTGTTTCTCTATCTCAATGAATAATAGAGTAGTAAAATTAAAAATTTTAACAACGGCTTTTTAAAACAAAAGCTGGCCAATGAATGGCAGCAGTGGTTAATATAATAAATGAATAATATACATTCTTGCACCAATTTTTAAATTGTTTCAGTATTCCTATTAGTTCTTGGTTGTAGAAAAACTTGTTCTATATGTTCTATAGATTGTATATACAATCAATTCAAAATCTAATAGAGTGAGATACAAAAAAATTCTTTATAATAAACCGATTAGGAGATATTATAAATACTAGTATTCCATAATATTTTTTATAATTTCTCTAGGTTTATAAACAACGGAGTTGTGAAGTTTAAACAACTGCCATATTGAAGCGAATTGGCGTACCATTCCAAATAACGAACTTAGCTGAGATATTATTTAGATCTACTTTAGCACAAAGTTTCAACTTGTTTGGGTATTTTGAATCATTTATCGTTTCCACGTGCCACGTTACACAGCATATATATTTATTTGCACTTTTTAAAACAGGTTTTGTGCTTTGGGACCATGTTCAGTGGATTTATGCAGAAATGTTCCGTTAGTGTCACCCGCCAATGTAGTATATATTGATGGTGCTACCACTAGGACAAATTGTAATAGGTTAATTTTAAATCAAAATTAGACATAAAATTATATCACACAAACTACACTAGTAAATTGTATAACAAACTTTATTTCTAAGATAATATTTAGGTTATTTATAAACATTATTTAATAAATTAAATTTAAGGAAAATTTAAAATTGATCATGTTTTGTCTACTGTGAAATAAAACGCCACCGATTCTCATCCCCTGAGGTCTGTGTGAATACACGACTGTTTTGGACCGTCATCAGATTTCTTTCAATACGTTACAAATGTAGGTCTGAGAGAACAAAAACACCAATATTTATACTAAAAGTGTTATTTTTTTTGCTTATGCATAATACATCTCTACAATTGACTGTAATGTTTTCAAAGTTTGTTTGATATTTTTTTAATGATAAGATTAGTTATATAATAGTTCTATATTATAATTAAAAAAATTGTATAGTTGTTTACAACGTTTAATGTTTATATTACGTAAGTTTTGTGTGATTATATTTTAAAACATATTACATCTATGTAACTGTTTCTTTTTACCAAAACAAGTTTTTCCATTTGGCCTTTATTTTATGTAAAGATATACTAGAAAAAATTAAAAAGCAAAGCTTTCCGTTGCCTATTTAAAAATGGAAAACAAAAAAGGACAAACATTTTTTATCCTCACTTCGAATCTATGAGTATATAATGTTCACATGCCAGAACGCATAAACACCCACCAACTAAAATACATGCAATTATTTTATATTTTATCCGACTTCAACAAATTAGGTATTGTTAGATTTTTTTGAATTAGCAATAAGTGGTTATTTTAAGAATTCTTGAGTAGAATCGACCCTTTTTAAATATTTATTTTTGAAATATTTTACATTAAGCCATTTTGAAACGGAAAGTAATAATATTGATTTAAATGCTTTTTATGCCTCTTTGGTTTTTTAATATACCCGTAAATACCACGGTCATTTAATTCACTATAACAACTTTTGAGCTGATGTTTTTTACCACATATGCACGGACAGACACTATTAAGTGAGATTTACATATGTTCATATGAACTTTTTTGAGTCTAATATCATATTATGAAGTTATGTCTTTTAAAAAATACCCAGTATACCTTGTATAAGTACGAAAATATTATAATAAAACATCATTAAATACCAATTTAAAACATAATATTTGTATTTCAAGCTGAAAGTACTAATATTTCCTGTGCTTTGCCGTTTACTGTACAAAGTTTTTTTACATATTACAGAATTAAATGAAATTACAATACAAGTACAAGTACAAAAATTATATACTAAAACATCGAAGAATCTAAAAACAACTAAATAAAATCTAATATCTATCTAAATAAAAGAATTTGAACTTGTTCCTTGTGGTGCTGAAAATGAATACATTTTAAAACCTATTCCAAACTCATACCATGAGAACATAATAATATTCCATCAAAGTTCGGAGCAGTTGACAATCATGGAAGAAGAAAACGATTTATTGTTGAGTTTTAATATTGATACAATATCTCAAGAAATAATGGCTGAAGATATACATTTAAATGATGTACACAGTTTACAAGAGGAAAATAACAACGAAGAAAGTGATGCCATTAAGAACTCTAATGAGAAAAATGATAGTAATGGATTGATAGATTCTGAACAAGGAATTATAGAAGAAATTAGCTGCTGCACTTTAGCGTTTACTGAATAAAGATTTTCAAAGCACTAGAGAATTTACATGAAATAAAATATTATAACAAAAATATCTTCACTTCACGTGTAGGTGTATTGGTATAACTTTATCTACCGTTCTTGAAATCTATAATCTTTTAAGCTTATCTATAGATAATGTAAAACTTACATATCTTAATTCAATTTGAAAAATAGGTAAATACAGGTAGATGATAACAAATTACGGTAAAATTTGTTAAGGCGGCTTTCCACTGCAAAATAACCTTACGCTGTTTTATCGTCATCCAAATTTTATTATATTATATTTATTTATATATAATTAATTATAAAAATATATACAAAAATAGAGAAATTGGGAAATAGAGAAAATTCTTTCCGCGCGGCATGAAAGTCACCACTGAAACGTATCTCAGAACCTCTGTGAGATTAGGTCATCTAAAGTATATGAGTAAATATGCATAGCTGACGCAGTTCTGTTTTAAAGAGATTTAATTATTTGATATCTCGAAGTTTTTACACATTACAGACACCTCTGCATGACACATTTTCATGAAGTAAGCCAATTTACTTCATATATTCGTAACCTTTTGGCAGAATATGACACATATATTGTATACATATACAGGAATAATACTACAAACGAGAAATATCCCTGATTTTAACAAATATAATCATTTATCGTGACTTCTTAATGTAACTGATAACAACTAACTGTTACAAATGAATACATTACTATGTAATGTTCAGAGTTTTTTCGTAAATTTCTACAATGCAATTAACATTTTTTATGTTTTATATTTGCGTAAAGAATTATTTTTATTTGACGACTTTAAATAAACACGTTTATAATATTAGGCAAAACATGGAATAGAAGCTTAGAAATAATTTTGGTTAACTTAAAATAAACAGATAATTATTATTATATATCATATCAAATTATTAGTATAACGAAACATAAACTACAAATAATACTTAACATTTTCACACTTGTTTTTTGATAAAAAAAAATAAATAATGTTATTAATTTGACGCTGTATGTTTGGTAACAAATTTTCTTATAACTTATGTATTCCATATTATGATAACTAGAATTCGTAGAAATAAATGAGTTATCCATACATTTCTGAGACTGATTTGATGGAACAAAACCGTCGACTGAACCGTTTGGCTTTGATAGGAGTGGGGCAGCCACAAACATACCCAATTTAATATTCTATTCTCCTTCTACAGAGCCTTTTAGTAGCCGCTGCTGTTTTCATAAAAGCCGGTCCGACACACTTTTGTGTTGGTTACAATGTTACACAAGTATTGTAATATAACAGTACCCGTACGTCATTAAAGAAACGCAGGATGATTTTTTTATTTGGGAATTGATTATTTTCACTTTGTTGTACAGCATTAAAAATGTAGTATACTGTATTACAGTGTAAAAAAATGAAACTGAAATTTTGGAAAAAATTAAAGAAATTCTATCAATTAATCTTAATGTCTGTAATGTAAAGTTAGAGAATTAAACGTTAAGAAGTTTTTGGGATAAGAAATAAGAATAAAACCCAATTAATATTACAAATTCGAAAGTTTTTAAATATTTTTTGATGTTTGGTACTCAATAACAAACCTTCATATTTAGACGAAATTCAGCGTATACTGCATAGATATAGGAACCTACACCATTAATACGAATTTTTATTCCGAAATAACATCCACGAAACTCTAAAAAGTATTATTCAAAGAAAATGTATGTTCTGTAAAAGTAGGCACTATTGTTGACAGCTGATCGAGTCACAACGCAAATTTCCACACAGTAACACATAAATTTGTGTTTGCTTCAACTATTAATTATCAATCGTCTTAGAGAGATGCAAAATTCAATGGCAGTACTATCAATCTTTTACTTTAGAAGACAACAGAAAAAAATTGAAACCGTTTAGTTTAACCTGGATATTATTTAATAAACTAAACACGGCTATAAAGTTCAATTTAATGAAGGAAATTGCTAATATATGTAAAGTTGGCTATCTTTGAAGTTGTGGGATGGCATATTTACGTCAGCTTTAAATTCCATCCCTTATACGGGAATTAGATTATAAGCGTCGGCAGTAAGGCTTTTTGCCGAAGTAGGCTTCTTAAGATTAACTCAACTCTGGCGTCGGAAATATAATTTCTTCAACCCATGCATCTTGGAAATACAACACACGGAAACCCTGAATAATGGTCAGTCACAATTTCCATTCATCTCCTACTCTAATAATCTTGCGCATTGAAATAATATGTAACTGTTTATCGTGATATGAATCTACTTTTGTTTAAACGTTATCCTAGGTTTATATAATAGCATCAGTTCTTTTCAATAAGAAGGCTACTAATTTCGACTTTAGTATGCTCTAAAGAAAAACTTTATCTTCTCAAGTAAATTATTTTTGAGATCATGAGTTGTTGTAATTTTACTGGATTAACATCCTTAAGTATAGAGTTTCTATAAATTACTTCAATATAACGTAATCTCCAATTATTGGAATATCAATTTTGATGAAAGTCACCGGATCTGTTTCCAATATAAAATAACAATTGCATTGCAGTGTTTGTGGTTTGACACATGTTATGTTCCCACATCCACTTTCCGCTTACCGTAAACCAAACCTTCGTTTAAATTAAAAGAAATGCACTACTTTAGTCAATTTATCAAAAACTTTTGTTCCCAGTCATTTCCTGTAATTGAGGCTATATTCAGTTTTCACCATAGAATTTTAACAATACGTGTGGAAAATCTTTTTATAATATTCCTGATTTTTTTCCTGTTTATTCCTAAGTTTTTGCAAAAACATTTTTCTTTAATTCATAATTGAATAATAATAGCCCTTACTAGTGATAGTACAATAATAGCCCTTGTTTGGAATCCCAAACACAAGCAAAGGATAAGGTGTGTGGAGGTAAGCGTGTGTAAAATATGATAGTGAAATGGGTCTGAGAGACGGGAACCGTACGTTACTGTACATTACCTATCTGAGATCACTCAACTGTAAAGCCAGAATTTATACTCAGCGCCTCATACTCCTCGCCATATATCCGCTTGCCCATAAGGTATAACCTCTCTAAACTGTGTTGTCTTTATATTTGTTAAAAAACATTTCAGAAAGTGGTAAAACCTTTTTGTAGTTTGTATTTAATACCAAAAAATGTAGTTTCACACGTAAATCTATAAGACTGTAGTCCGAAATCAGAGCGCCAGTTTCCATTGATTTTGCATACAAAAAAGTTCCTCTTGAAAAGTGTTCAATCATTTCCACTACAAAACAAATTTTACATCAGTCGAGTCAGTTTTGGGCTCGAAAGCAGTAGTATTAGAAATGGTTAGAAATGCAATAAAATAACCTTTCATAAGTCAACATTAAAACCAATAATCAGAAACATTAGTAAAATATAACTCATTGCCAGCCAACTACATAAAGACTGTTCAAAAATAAAGAGGTTTTAGTTTTGGTGTAAGGTTTTGTGTTTAGGGCTTTATCAATCTCAATAAAGTGTGTATTGAGATATAAAACTTCGATCCCAGTATCATTTCTTCTACATCCAAACTCTCAATCTACTTCACACTACCTTCAAAATGTTTCTGTAACCATTCCTTATAATTTCATTCGTGACAATTTTCCAGCAGATGAAAAATGAAAAACAATTCAAAGGCAATATCTCAACATTACTTTGAACCGATTTCTTCTAGTAACATAATATTTTCCTTTCATATCATCGTCTAGGGTAATAAATTAATCATTTTTATTTCATCTTGCAATAAAAAACCTTTGATTTCGGCCAATAGATGCGTTGTATTCTGCACCAAACATATTATTCAGACCTTGCACTATAAAATTTTAAGGATACTGAGGAGTGATGTTAAAGAGAGAGGAGTGATTGAAACCAAAAGAACCTTTTTTATATTCATTTACATTTTTATTATCATTAACGTATCATGTTTTTTGTGATAGACTATAATTACCTCATGATGGTTTAATTTAGTGACTATTGAAATTCATTAACCGCTTGTACTTGATTTAAGTAGTATTTCGATATAGCAAAGCAAGCTTAATGCCTTCATTTTGGTCAGACAATCACAGTTACGTTCTGATAATAAACATTGTATTAATATTTTTGCAATTACGCAGTCAGTAAATTATTTGATTTACAATTTTAAAATAATTTATACCATCATATTACTACATATAGCCAGTTATTCACCATACTTTAGTTAGCCTCAAAATAATTAAACTACTGTTTTGCTAATAACATAAACAAGAGTATCAGTAGGACGTTTTGAAGTTAATAACATGGTAAATCCTTTCTATTTTAATTTTTAAGAAGATCAAGCAGATGTCGTCTTTATATATGATTTTATTATTTTTTATACAGATCTTCTAATGAATGTTAATTACAACACTACATGGAAAAATTGATTTGTTATGCTTTACCATTGAATTTTTTACCGGATATTAATGTTCCGTATATACGAATAGAATAATATTTATAACTAACCATTTCTATAATTATAATTTAACTTCCCTATATTAGAGCTATTCAGGTTTTCTGATAGTTTATAAGTAAAAATTGAACAGCATAAGATCGCATAACATTGGTTTAAAAATTACGGTATCTAATTGAGGCTATTCTGGTAAAAATTCTAGTAGCCAATATAACTGAAATAACAGTAAGGATTACTTTGTTCAATTGAGAAAAACAAATAAAGAAGTTACTTGTCCTTATCAGAACAAACCCAGGAAATGAGGTTCGCTGAATTTCTATGGGAAAAGGAAATGAGATTCCATTCAATCCTTAGGCTACTTTTCAGTATACATAAAATTTGAATGAGAAATTTAAAATAGCATTTATAGAAATGGATAAAAATTCAATGTTTCGTTCAATTTTAATTAAATTAGTTTTTTAATTTGTTCTATTTATTCTAATTCTAATTAACTAAAAAATGTCTACATATTGAATTACCTTTCAAATATTTAACATTGCACAACCCGAAGTGGGTTATAGCGTTTTCCGATTTTTATATACAAATAATTGTATCCTGTCAAACAAGCACAAGGAGCTAATGATCCTAACTCCTTAAGTACCACAACAAGGCATGCTAAGTACACTGCACACTTGACCTAAATTAACCAGCCTTTATATTGTAATCTTCATCATCATAACTACATTATATGTTAACATCTTATTGCTTGCCTTAGGGACAATCTTTTCTTTTGTGACGTTGAAAGGCTAAAGACATGTGATAAAATCGAATCGAATTCGTTCCATGTCGTCTGTCGTCCTAAATTATTTTTTAGTCGGTTATAATAAAAACACTTCTGGAAATTCGTTAAAGTTCTATATAAATTAAGTTTGTTATTTTTGTAGAATATAAAAATTGTATTTTGTTATTTTTATATCTAAATAAACCTAAAGTCTGCAATAGGTAAAATTATGACCACTGTTGAAAAATGTAACATTATATACTGCTGATTAGAGCAACTAAAATAAAACATCTGATTGTTGTGGCTCATACACATGTTATAATGTCAATAATAACATAGTCCGGTAAAATAAGGATGCAACCTCGGAATGAAAGATAATAAGCTAAAAATTTGCATACGTCTTTATTTTGATGGTATAAAACTTACCTCAAAAGTCTCATATAATCACGTGTACGCGTCTTTAGATATTTAAGGTCAAAGTTCACGAAAATCAGTTTTTTGCAAATATCTCGTTTCTCTTACGCTAAATGACTTTGAAGGTGGTTAGAGAAATTGTAGAACGGAAAATTCTCTTCAACTTTTGTCTAAAGTAGTTTTATGTACGTTCAACCCTTTTTGAGATACAGCGCAAAGAGTAGGGGACCGCTTACCTGTATATACGATAATGCGAGGTCAGCCAGTAGAATACAATAAATAAATGAGTTATATTGTTAATTATTCACAAAATATTATTATTATTACTTAATACTATTATTATTGTTAGCATTATTATCATTATTATTAAATTTTTATTATTATTTATTATTTAACATACCATATTTATAGATATTAATTATAAATTATATATTCTCTAAATAATACTTTTTACCAAACATACAATATTAAAAGAAATATTTCAAATAAATTTTAATTATATATTTATTTATTTATCCAATAATCAATTTATTAAAATTACAAATATAAAATATTTGTTTTCATTATTAATGATTAATATTTTTGTTTTAATTTTCTTCTTGTTCATCGTCTTCTTCTTCTTTTTTCACTTCAATTTTTCCTTTTATATTTTTCATAATAACTTCTTGCAAAAAATATAATAAACTGTTCTGTGTTTCTCCATTAAGATCGCCTAGCATTTAATTTGGAGGTGGATAATACTTTGTTTCAACTACAGATGTTCGAGTATCTTCTCTAATAATCGCCGCAGCAGCTTCTACTATTCGTAATCGTTCTTCTTCGGGTGAGCTTTTTTTACTCTCGTACCAAGCTTTGGATAAAATATTTGACTGTGTGTCACGAAAAGATATAATAGTGAATGACCCAACCTTAGTTGTAATTATTATATCAGTCAAATACTTCTCCCTTAATTTAGAAATGATAGTCTTATCATCCGGTACGTACTCAGTAGGAATATCTTTCAACTCTTTTAATGTAAATTGTGAATCATTATTATTTTCTATATACAAAAAAAAATCTCTTTCATGGCCTGTGTGATTTTATAATCTTTGTGATGCTTTTTATCAGTAGGTGTTCGATTTAAAAAATGAGAGTAGCAAATAGCATGATATTTAGCCTCAGCAGCTACCAAGTCATGTTCAAAAAGTATACGATTTTTGACTAATTTTCCTAACAAGTCGCCTCTCTTTTCAGCCTTCGTCAAAACGTTATTTTTAAAATCAAGAGTACTTACTTTACTGATGGTGCGTTTATACTTTTCTTTTCTTTTTTTTTCTGCGACTTCATCAGCTACTTGACCACAAAACAAGCAAGATGTTTTAAAATCAAATACCTCTTCTCGTATTTTACGAGATGGACTTTCTGCAGTTGGAGTTTCATCGTCTTCTGCACGTCGCTTCGATGCAGCAATTGAATTTTTATTTATATACACTTTTCGACAATCAACATGCACCATCACAGAAGTCAAAGTATTTAAATAATTTATATGACCGTCATTTCTGTCAATACTTGCAGTTTTTAATGATTGTAATCCACGCACAACACTCACAGAAGCACTTTCTGATATTAATTTATTACAAATAAAACAACAATCAGCCATTGCAATTAAAAGATACACTCAAAATCGTACGTCTGTTAATGCTAAGATGTCGTTTTCAACTAAGGGATAAAATAAATTTTTATCGGTATAGAAGTACTAACACAGAGAAATGCCCTACCATTCCTATCATCAAGTAAATATCTCACCACCACTACTGTACTTATACATAAAAATTCCAAACTCATTCGTTACGGTGTGTAGAAAGTCAACAAACAAGAAAACCGGTCAACAATGGAACATCTGCTACAGCTTCGCAGAAACAGCAAACGTCGTACAAGAGATTTGTATTTCGAGATATAATATTCATAGTAATATAGTAATATCGACGAAAAGTTTTTCTTTTAATATTGTATATTTGGTAAAAATAAAATAAGTATTATTTAGAGAATATATAATTTATAATTAATATCTATAAATATGGTATATTAAATAATAAATAATAATAAAAATGTAATAATAATGATAATAATGCTAACAATAATAATAGTATTAAGTATTAATAATAATAATAATAGTTTGTGAATAATTAACAATATAACTCATTTATTTATTGTATTCTACTGGCTGACCTCGCATTATCGTATATACATGTAAGCGGCCCCCTACTCTTTGCGCTGTATCTCAAAAAGGGTTGAACGTACACAAAATTACTTTAGACAAAAGTTGAAGAGAATTTTCCATTCTACAATTTCTCTAACCACCTTCAAAGTCATTTAGCGTAAGGGAAACGAGATATTTGCAAAAAACTGATTTTCGTGAACTTTGACCTTAAATATCTAAAGACGCGTACACGTGATTATATGAGACTTTGAGGTAAGTTTTATACCATAAAAATAAAAACGTATGCAAATTTTTAGCTTATTATCTTTCATTCCGAGGTTGCATCCTTATTTTGGCTTATTTTACTGAGTTAACAGAGGAAATTGTTTCCCCACTCGATTATATCCCTTATCTGTCAAATGATTTTCCTAAACGTTTTACCGTTGGATTTCTAATTAAATTGTCTAACTAAAATGTAAATGACGTTTTATCATATACAGTTTGAGATATTTATGTTAAAGTTTTTTTGGATTCGCTATTTTTAAATTAATGCTTTTAAAAACTTAAACTTGTTACGCTGTGAGTTATTTATGTTACAAAGGTATAAACTAAATTTCGATTAACACAACATGTCGTTCTCAAAATCATAACCAAAATTGCGCATATTCAGGTTGTTATTGAGTAATAGAAGGTTTAAATATGATATTTTGGTTTGGATTTTTATCCAGAAAAAATAACTGAAAATACTGTTAGATAGTTCTAGGACACTCTGTATATTTCAAAGGTTGCTTGCGACTTAAAAGTCTACTATGGTCAAAACATCTACACTCGGTATAAGGAAGATTTCATTACCGTGTTTATTCAATCAGTTAGTCAATAGGTGTTAAGTTGTAGTTTTTTTTTCGGAGTGTAGTCTAATAATAAGTAGCGTATCCCGGGGGATTTCCGAATTAAGTATAGGCCTATATATTTATTCCAGGAACCCTCAAAAACAGATAAATAAAGGCACTTTCGCATTTGTAATGTTATTAGGATTAAAATTAAGCTATGTAAACTGAACTAAGCTACCTGAAAATCTATTTAAAACTGAAGTACTTGTCTATTAGAATAGAGTTAAACTAAAATTACATACTAAAAAGATGTGGAACCAGGTATTTTTTGTTAAAACTCAATTTCAGTTGAAAGTTAAAAACAGAATAAAACTATGAAATGTGGGAGAATATTCCACAACTTAAATCATTACAATATGGAAGGGTACAATATTTAAATTAGCATACGAACTCATATGAGCATGAGAGTAGTGTATTATACTCTGAGGCAATCTGTCGTCATACCATCCCTGGACGGTCTCCCTGAACTCGTTAGCTAATCTCATATACTCGTATTCCTTAGAGGTGCTTTCACCAACAGATCCTCGTTTCTACTAAGAAATAGTATCCATCAAATATTAATTCAATTAAATATATTGCCAACGTGATTCAAAACTGTGGTTTTCACTCAATTGCGAAATAAAAATAATAATAAACAAACATTTTGCACCAGAAATCCTAGTTTTAGTTCCAGAGGATTTAATAAATATTTATATATATATATATATATATATATATATATATATATATATATATATATATATATAGTAAGTAAAGTTAAAGTAAAAGCATTCAGTTAAAGCTAATTACCCTAATCGTATAAGTATAAGTAAATAAATGTTTATTAATTTAAATGTATAATTAATTTAAATTATAAGTAAATAAACCCAAAGTATTTATTTATTTACTTATATATATATATATATATATATATATATATATATATATATATATATATATATACGATTAAGGGTAATTAGGTTCAAATGAATGTTTTAATCCTTACTTAATTGTTTATGATTTGTATGGAATACGGGATTCTAGAGCTCAAGGACAATATAGTCAAATATTAGCACAATTAGTATAACTTCCTAATAACATCCAACGCATTCAAAATATTTGCCTGCTCCGTAATTTGTTTTATAAAATAGAAGTATTTTTATCATTTGCAGTACACAAGGGGGTGGTAAGTTGTGTTTATCTGTATCACTATGTCTATCCGAAGGATATTTCAAAACGTTCTCGTAGCTTTAGACTTATAATTTTGTTTGAAATTTAATTCATGCATAGGCAACATCGAGTTCGATAATGATAAATGTTCCTTCATTGAGTGATCCTCATTCTATTCTTAGTGAAGCCTAGCAATAGAAGATATGGTCTATCGTACTGCTGAATCGAAGGCTACTGAATTATAAATTATTGGAGCTATGAATTATCTTATGTTTAAAATGATCATTATATCTTCTCCGCGCGTGAATTATAGTAAAACGTACGCTACTCAATGCAACTAAGCGCTTTGAAAATACTTACTCTTGACTAGTGCTATATCAAAGCTAGAAAACAGTTTTAACCCAATTTTGATTTGTTTGGTATCAGGATAACTGAATTGGCTTAGTTACTCGTATGATTACTAATAACATACTAACATCTAAGTCGGTAAAATTATGTAATATGCTGTAATTCAAACTTGTCTGCAATTATTTCTGTAGTTTCTAAGATTTAGGGAACTGTTACGTTAAAGACGGGCGGAGTTGAGACAGTAATACTGTGAACAGTTTCTTTTCAATACTCTGAGATAATACGGATGTCTATAGGTTAGATAGCTTCAACGACACGTTGTTGAATATTTTATATTCCAACAGATAAACCAATTTTCATACTCTTCTTACTAAACCTTGAACGTTCGGTAGAGGACGTGCTGACACAAGCTGTCTACGTTGCTTCTCTGACTACTAAACACTTAGAGCAAGGGTGTTTAATATGATACCTTTTTTATATTTTATACAGGTTGTAAAGTTCATAGATATAGGATGCTTTATATCGTCAAGACTGTTAGGAAAATATAATATAACATCTTTAGATTAAAAACAATTAAGGCAATCTTTATGTTTAATTTATTACATTCTAAAATAAGTCAAAACGCCTTTTGAAAAAGTGTTCCCTAATATGAGACCCTATGTTTTAGGAGATATAAATATTTTAGATGGTATTGATTTTGTTCAAAATGTATTATTGCGAATTTAAATAATAATAAAAAGTCATGAAAAATAAAAATAAAACTAAAATCAATATTTTTAAAAGATAAACATGTCAAATACAAAATAAAAAGTGTCGGGATGTACATTATTCTTGTATGGGAGTTGTTGGCCGTGAAGCAAAAGAAGTATTAGGAAATCTTTAGGAGGTTTAGTGTGATTTCCAAAGTGATTAAACTACATACCAAAAATGACATTCTGAATCCAACCCGAAGCAGCAATTGAACCAGAAGGATGTCATTTCATCAGTTCATCTATTGCGTTTTTTCTTGGCCAAAGAATCAAAGGAGGAATATATGAACATGCAGCGCTCATGCAGGCAATAACTGCAATCAGGTGTCCCCATTCAGCTGAATTAAAGTTTGCTACATTTCTTTTAACTTTTAGAGTTATGACTTTAACTCGCTTGTGTTGCACAATCGTAATACCAGTTCCGTTCACATTATATACTATGATGGGATTGCTGATAATTTTAAAAAGTTCAAGCTCATATAGCTCAAAAAACAAATTAACATCCTCAGGACTAAATCCTTTTATTCTAGCCAATCGTGTTCCCTGAGGCTGCTTTACGGAAAGTTTGGGATGCCGTTTTAGGAAACCTCTCAACCAATTTCTTTCTGCTTATTGCTTTGCGAGGGAAATGGGTGATTGATCCCATATAGGAACTTGTCTCATAATAGAGCCCTTGACTCACTAAACCTAGCACGTTCACTACAGAACTTGCTAACACATGCTGTCTATGCTTCTTACTCAATTGGTTTCGTATCCTTCTTCAGGGTATGACAGAACCACTGTTCCCTCGACGATCTTTTGGTTCCTCGAAAAATTTACCTTTCGTCTGGTGCTTTCCTTCCTGAATCCATTTGAAATGGTCATGAATTTGCTGCGCTCTCCTTTTTATTCTCAAATTGCAATCACAAAAAGAATAATTAGTAGTGTATATTAATGTACGGTTCCTGAGCTACTGTAAAATATGTCGTCCCGAACAGAAACCAATCCCGAGTACTTTACGGCCACAAAGTCATGATTGTTTCCATTACATAAGTGTAATTAAATGTTGTCCATTAAATAAAATCCGGAATGAAATAAAATGCTTTAGTTTGTCACTGCCACCATCGACAGGAACAGTTAGATAGAACAATACTACTTGTGAGGCATCCTTTACTTTAGGTGATTTGAGATGATGAAGCTCAGCTATGCATTCTCACGTTCTCTGTTGTTTTGCGATCAGTTCCCGGTCAACATAGAAGTCTGATATGTTCACCAAAGTGATCCTGAATTTGTTTTGTTAATCTTCCAATACATGCTGCACATATTAGTATATATATATATATATATATATATATATATATATATATATATATATATATATATATATATATATATATATATATATATTATATTTCCAATTTGGTAAGAATTTTCTTAGTTATTTATGCATACCCTAATATATTAGTCAATTATGACATTGTTTTATAGTTTTGATAGTCTGCCTGATGCGTTAATTGTTATCATAACTGTAGATAATTTATGAAAGTGATAGACCACTATATAAAATACATACAGAATATGCTTTTAAAAAGATACAAACGTTAAAAATTAATGTTAGTAAAAAGTAATGTAAATTGCTATCGACACTTAAACATTTAGAACGGAGTTTTGAATTGCGCCTTCAATTGTGAGTAGGCCAAGTACCAGGTCTACTTTTTGATGTAGCGTACAGTACAGACTGAGTGGTCTGGTCACGAGTTAAAGTGAAGGTACCTTTATTTCCCTAATCACTGCGCTAATAATTAATGATAATTTCTAAGTCGATCTAAGGTTGAACAACACAACACACTCATCCAAATTCATTCTACATATCATTAATCCCATACTTTTCCATTATATAAATCAATGTCCTCAATTAATACATAAATCTTTTTATGAACATTATAATGTGTACTTTTTTATTTGGAGGGCAATGAATTTATTTTTAAAATTAACTACATTAAATTAATTAACTAAATTAACTACATATTATCAATCAGGAAAAGTTTCAACGTGCTAGATTTACAATTTTATATATACTTCTGATAAAGAGGAAATAAATAATTCCTCTTCGTGAATCTTATTCTCTGGTCAGGACGAAATTAATATAGTTTTCGTAATTTATTAAAATGTATATTCTTGTATAATACCTGTACATTAAACAAGCAACATTGTATTATATTAACTTGTTGTTACATAGTTTTTAATATATTCTTGATATGATTCATGTACACATTAGCTATGTTAGTACAATATTGGTAATTTTAATATTATGCTAAGTATTATCGCATAGGTTCTTCATACTTATATTTAAACTTTTAGGGTTTTCGATCCATTTTTTAGAAATATAGTAGTGTAGATAATGTTGCAAGTTTCTCCTGAAAGTGTTGAAATACTTAGTCAAAACTTAAAATAAAGTCTGCTCATTAAGGGCTCGAAAATTCCTTTTATACGATTTACGATTTTAGTAAAAAACATATATTTCTAAAAGGCCTAGACTGAGATATCGTTATGGATACCATAATGTGAGTACATAAGAATAATCTAGACTATTAATTAATTGTAGAGAATTTTCATTATTTTATAAACACCCACATACATAACACACAGTTATCAAAATGCACACAAATTTCGTATAGTCGCCTTAGTTAATTGTGATTATAATTCATTTAATACGTCCTATACTCCTACGCATTCAATAGGAATTTTGTGTTTTACAACTCATACCTCACCAAAAGAAGATCGATAGCTCATGGACTTGATTAAATGTTAACGTTTCGCTAGCTGTTTCAATGATAAATTAGAAAATCACTTTTTTCACAAAACTTGGGTATATCTAGAAAACACAATTTACATGTTGTAATACAAGTTTTCAAATCCTAAAATTTAAGACTCAAATTAAAGTCACAAATCTCAAAATCAACAATTTTGATAAAAATAATGAGATGAGATGAATTTTATCTCTTGTGTAACGTCTGGTATTTTGGTAGTTTTATTAAAACTTGAAGAACCCAGAGTCTGACAGAGTGGTGAAATCAGAGAGCTAGACAGCTCTTTAGTACATCTCTTAGATGTTGAAAAGTAAAATCAAGCCTAGTTTTAACTGTGTGAATTTTTAGGATATAATTATGTAACAAATAAAGAATCTGATCATTCGGTGTGTTCAGTACATACCCAATGGTTAGTTTTCTATTAAATATTTTTGCTAAATAACATAAAAGGCATTAAATAAATTTTCGTATTAATATACACCTGTAAAATATAAAAAAATAATAGTGTTATTAAAAATGAATTCTATTGCATAACAATTCAAACATTTTTGTATGAAAAGTTTATGGAAAGCAATTTTGATTACTGTAATAAGTTATCAATAAGTTGGATTCTATTGACCCTAGTAATTTTATATCATATCGGTAAATATAGATAATGGCTTTTTTAATGAACGTAAAAAACTATTTAGCGTCATTTATATGATAAATTAAAGAAATAAAATTTATGTGGAATATTTAGCTTTTCCCACATCATGCGAGAAATCCTGCATAAGATGTATAGAAAATTGTACTGCACTTGATCTCTGTTCTATTATTCAAGAGACAGTTTAGACACACAACGCCTGCTTGTCATTGTGTGCTGTTTCTTCTGCAAATATTCACCTCTCGCTTCTTACTTGGAGTGTTTATCTCGATCTTTAGTAATAAAACATGTTGCATCAATGGTGCAAAAATTGACGCTATAGAACCGGCACAAATAGTTTTAAAAAATGTTTGTGCAATTCAATGCCGAATTTTTGTAACACAAATACTACATACTTTATTCTCTAACACCAATTCTCAAGACTTTGTACTTCTTAAACGTCGTGCCACAGCATTTGTTAATAGGGAAATATTATATGATAAAAATTGTTCATATATAACTAGACAATACTATATAACTATTTAAATAGTTCTGGCCGGGTCAATCGGAGAAGTAGGCAGGTTTTGTAAAGGTACTCTGAAACATCTTTTCCCTTCCTTGATAAATAACGATGTTGGGAATTTTTTAAAGTTTTAACAACTGCCATATTGAAATGAAATGTGGCTAATTAATTGTGGTGGGATATTGATAATACTAATTCTTGCACTAACTTTTAAACTGTTTCAGCATTTATATCGCCAGTTCTTGTTTATAGAAAAACTCTTAGGAGATGTAAAATGCAAACGAAATCTCCGAGTTTGAAATACAAAAACACTGTTTATAACGAACAGTTTAGCATATGTTATAAAGATTACACAACATATTTATCTTTTCTATAGGCTTATAAATAACTTGTTGTAAATTCTGAAGTTTATACGACTGCTATATTGACGCGAAAACGGCTTACCAAGCTGAATAACGAGCTTAGCTGGGATAATAATTAATTTTGTACAGTTTCAACTTTTTTGGGTGTTTTTGAAACATTTATCTTTTGTTTCTACGTGCCACGTTGTATACCATATCTATATAAACTTTGACAGGTGTGGTTGTGTGCTCTGGGCTCATGTTCGGTGGAGTTTTTCAGAAATGTACCACCCATCGATATAATATACATCAATGGTGCTACTACAAGGATAATTGAAATATGTTTATTTTGAATAAAAATGTACCTAAAAGTAGGTGACACAAACTACACCAAGATATTTTATAACAAAATGTTATTCGCAAGAGAATGTTACAAATATATAGTATGATTATTTAAGAATATTAAATCAAATATAAGGAACATTAATAATTGTTCGTGTTTTGTGTGCTGTGAAGTATCACCACCGATTCTCATCCCCTGAGGTCTGTGTGAGTATGCAACTGTTTTGGACCGTCAACAGATTATCTTCAATACGTTACAATAATGTAGGTCCGAGAGAACAAAACATCAGTATTTAGACTCCTTAAACTGTTATTTTTTCTTAATGCTTATTAAATCTCTACAAATAAATGTTTAGTGTTCTTCTAAATATACTAATATTAATTAGGAAAAATGAAACACATTTATTGGATTAATGCTACAAAAAAGAAAAAAACCTGTTATTTTTTCAAATATATTCTTTTATCGTGCCTCCTTTAGGTTACAAATAGAAATTTTCAGAAATTAATTCACGACAAGGTTGTATTAGCATTAAATTAAATTTCTAAAATGCAATTAAAATAAAATTTTCTGAACGTAAAGTATTTTTTTAATTAAAAGTTTAAATGCATACATTTATAATTTAAGTCCAAATATGAAATATAAGCTTACAAAAAATATAGTTAACTTAAAGCACACAAATTAGTAATAAGTATGATATATAAAATTCTTGATATAAATAAACATAAAAGACAATTAATACTTGCCATTTTAATAAGTGTATTTTCATACAAGAAGTGATAAAAATTACGTTGGTATTGTATGTTTAGTAAAAAATGTTTTACAATTAATTTCTTTCGTATTATTATAACCCAAACTTCGTGTAAATAATTGAAATTACAATAACATTTTGAGACTGATATTGATGGAATCAATCCTTCGACTAAACCGTTTGCTTTGATAGGAGCGGGACAGCCACAAACAGACCCAATATAATTCCATTCTCCTTCCACAGAGCCTTTAGCAGTCACTGCTGTTTTCACAAAAGCCGGTCCGACACACTTGTGTTGGTTACAATGTTATACTAGTATTGTACTTTAACAGTACCCGTACGCCGGTAAACAAACGTGAGCTGGTTTGTTGGAAATTGATAGTTTTAACTTTGTTTATACAGTATTTGTAAATGTAGTATATTGTTCAATAATTTTATAGAGTAAAATATTTATAAAATATTCGACATTAAATGAAAAAGTTTGGAAATTTGTGCAAGTGCCTTTAATTTAAAGTTTAAAAATCAACGTTAAAATATTTTAAAGATACAAAAGAAGAAAAATCCTATAAATATTATAAATGCAAAAGTTTTTTAAAGATATTTAGATGTTTGACACTCAATAACAAACAAACAGATTTAGATTAAATTTGGCGTATACTGCATGGGTATAAAAACATAAACATATTTTTATTCAAAAATACAACAGAATAAAACTCTAAAGAAGTATAATTTAAAGAAAATGTATATACTGTAAACGTGAGCAAAATTGTTGAAGTCTGCATTGACAAATCTAAAACATTACTTTAATCTGGATATTATTTAATAAACTAGGCATTGCTATAAAGTTCATTTAATGAACGAAATTTTGAATATGAGCACGTAATGTACTCAAAATTGGCTTCCTTTGATGTTGTGGGATGGCATATTTACAGTAGCTGTAAATTGCAAGCGCCGGAAGTAAAGGCTTTTTACCGACGTAGGCTTCTCAAGGCGAATTCAACTCTGGCGTCGGAAATATAACTTCTTTGAGCCAGAAATAATCTTCCACGCGGAAACCCTTATATAAGAGGGCAAGTCGCAATTTTGCGTAATTTCTGATCCTGTAGTAGCCATGAGCATTGAAACAATGTGTACCTGGTATACACAATACGTGCGTACTTTTGTTTGAAAATTAACCTAGGCCTCATCATATTACATCCTAAGCGCTTTCAATAAGAAGGGTACAGACTTCGACTTTCTTAATCCTCTAAAAAGACCTAAATTAGTTCAATTAAAATAGTTTCTAATCAAATATTTTTGCAGGGAAATTGTATTTATGTCATTCGTATTTATAGTAACTGTTTCACTTTCCAACTTCTGGGCCATAAAACTTACTTACTTACTGCCGGGGCGTAACAAATCTCAGTCGATTCTTTGCCTCGTCTATGAGCCTCTTCCACGCCACCCTGTCTTCCGCCAGATCCACAGACCCTCCACACCGGGTCACCTCTTCGACCACTTGATCGCACCATCTTATCTTTGGCCTACCCAAAGGGCGCCTTCCTGCTGGCACCGCCTGGTAGACCTCTTTTAACCTTGTGCCCTCCTGTCTCCGATGTATATGTCCTAGCCAGCTAATTCTCTTTGCCTTCACCAACGCCACAATATCCGGATCTTGGTATACATTGCGTAATTCTCTATTTTTTCTTATTCGCCACACCCCTTCTTCACATATTGGTCCAAATATTTTTCGGAGAACTTTATTCTCAAAAACAATCAACCGCCCCTCATTTTTCTTCGTTAATGTCCATGTTTCACTTCCATACATTAGGACTGGTTGAATGATTGTTTTATAAATTCTTATTTTGGAGCATTGTGACAACAATCTTGACGTAAAGAGTTTTGTAAACGCCCCAAGACACCTATTTGTATTAGCTAATTTGCTTTGTATCTCTATGGGCCATAAAACACTACTCTTTAAATCTTAAATTCATTATTATCAAATGGATCAGAAGCTTAAAATAATTCTACAATGTATACCATTACTAATCTCAAGATTGTTTGGTATGCCATTTAAAAAGGATAGTCCTACGGTAACCCAGTTATTCGTAAGCAAGCTGTGTGCGAATCCTCGTGTAGCAGTCAAATACATTCACAAGATTAATATAAGTAATTAATTTTCTCATAGGACCAAATAAATTAAGCAACGTAGAACATTGATAAGTCAGTAACAATGGAAATTAAGCTAAAAATACGATGAAATAATTTCAATAATTTAAAGTACAATAAAAAGAATAAAATAGAACGATAACAATTAATTGCGTTAGTTGGGATATGAAAACACGTACTTAAAGTTTTAATTCCAGACAGTGGAGAGAGATTTAGTAAACCGGCTAACCCTATATAAGTAATTAATCACCTTCGAAGGAAAGAAGCAACTTTTTTCAAAACTTTTTCTTTGAAGTCATTCATGGACGCTCTTGAGAATTTCATGTTATATTTTACAAAATTTTGCAGATAAATACAAATCTTTTGATAAATTCTTTTACTGATGATTATTTAATTTACAATATTTATGGAATTGAATGAGGCTGTTCCGGTTTTAATGTATGTTAAGCTATTGGTAAGTTGCTTTAAAATTACTTGCTTTTTTATTTTACTACATAATAAAGGTCTCATTTGAATATATACAGGTTTCATGTACATAATGAGTGAAGCTAAAATTTTAAATTTGTTCATTGTTATTTACACAAAAAGTATAAAAACAAAAGCCGGGTCCAAAATACATAATTTTTATTTGGAAGTAGTGGAGTAATATCTTACTATTACTGTGCCTCAGGTCTGTACTGTGAGTGATGATCGCAACAGGTTTAAACAGATTTTAATTTTTGAGACTTGATATTAAGCAACTTAGAGGTTTTTTACGAAACCGCTTGATTTCACCATGTTGAATATTAGTTTTATTTTAACCCAACACGTTCTCTTCCTATTTTACAGATTTAACATGTTTAATGATATGGAAGAATAAATAGGTACCTGTTGAGATTATATAGAACACAGAACATAAAAGACTAGATTATATTTTAAGAAACCCAGTCGGCAGACTTTAAGAAGTAACCAAATTGCAAAGATTCTTCGGCAATATGTAACACAAAAATAAATGGGTGACGTGATAGTTTTAATTATTTACATATCAGGAACATGAGAATGTTGCAATTAAATCCCAATACTAGATGACAGTGTTACCTGTTTACAATGGAAAGAATGTGGAAAAGAATGTATTGTGAAAAGTGATTTTTGTCAGAATATTACTTCCAATATTGTTAAACATTTAATAATACATAAATTATTGGAATATATTTTAAGAAGATGTGATTTTGTGTACGCCTTTTTAATCTGTGTTGGCATGTTCATCAATCAGTCAATCTTGTGACAAGGGAGAAAAATGTACACTTCTCCATTAGTTAAGTCGTTTTGCAAATTACTTATTTACAATGTAAAATAATGCGACGACTCATATAGATATAGACATATAGATGGCCTAAATAGCAAAAAACTTAATGATTACAATTTTTGAAATTACCTACATGTCTAAAAGTTTCTTTATATTTCGTTCGCGTGCTTCAATAGCAGTAAGAAATAAAACTCGAGAAACCTTCGATAGTTTTACCTACCGTTATTGCTGTAAAATGTTAATAAAACGTTATGTTATATACAGCAGAAAACGAATTCCATACCTCTGGAATTCTGGCAGTCTCAAAGGGCACCTGAACATTTACTTTGTGGGGAAAAAATATACAATACGCAACTATATGGTAATCTGTTAGACTGTATTAAATATAGCTTGTATAATAATTATTTATTATGTATTTAAAATACTTGCATTTAAAGCCCAATAATAATTACGGATGCTGCAAAAACTATTTGTTAATTAATTCCACTGAAAATATTGGAAATATATGTAAAGCTTCCTCAAAAAGCGTTGTAATTTGAATTTTGCTCAAAAACAAATGAAACATGTGAACCAAAACTATGTCTCTATCTGGACCTCCAGGACCTTTGGATATGCAATCAGTGAAATACAATGTCCAGGGTGTAAAGAGGGAAATTATATACATCTTTTGAACGTATTCATTTACTTTTCCTATAATTATGTGTGTCAAACAATACTACACATTCCAGGCGAAGTAAGAACTGCAAACACAAACAGTTATTCTCAACAAGGAATTCGCTACCGATATCCCATTCTAGAGTAAAACACCCTACCTTTACTGTACGAATGGGAACATTCCAGACGGAAATGTCATGGACACTTTTTTATAGTAAACAGAATTAGTGTGTGAAACAGAAGTGCTGCGCCATAATTTACTCGATAAAAGATATAACCGTCTATATCCCTATCTGCTAAAGTAGTGCATTATAGATATTGTATTAAAACATTTGCACAAACATTAAAAGCCGTGGAGTAATAAACTACGTCAAGGATATTAGGATTAATATACAATATTAATAATATTAATATTCTACTTTAAAATTTCTGTTATCGATTTACTATTGTAAGAACATTACTTTTTATACCGAGTTTGACTAGAAGTGAGCTATACATATTATTTAACAATAAATGTATTAAAACTAGTATCGTTGTGAACAACGATGGTCAGAACTAAAGATTCCGAGGATAATGGGGAGACTACAAGTCAAAGAGAAAAGACTTTAGGAATGATTGATCTTCCTCCCCCCACTATGTTTTGGGAATACATCAATCACTTTTTAAACTGTGCGATCCATACATGTAATCTGACTTCTGTGTCTTTAATCTTGTCAAAATAAGTGACTGAGCTTTAGCCAAGCTTATCACTATGGGGAAAGAGAAAATTTACTTTTGTCTGTCTTCCGCTCGATATCTCTAAAAAACTGACCTATAGACTTGAAATTTTGCATGAAGCTTCATCTATATATGGGGAACACAGAGTTACGTGATGGACCATGTTACTTCCTTTGATTTGGCTGAGCGTTATCGAATATTTTTACATTGGTCTTATGAGTAATTGTGATGGCAAAGAGAAAATTTAAGAATAAATAAATTTGTAAGAAAACTTAATACAACCAAAAGAGATAAAAATCTGAACACATTATACATTAGCACATGTAGCCTAACTATCCCCACACATACATAATTGTTTTAGTCACTTGGTGTGTAGATCTTTATCATTCAAACATTAAATCCAGTTTAATTAACAAAGATTTGAAAATATTATTTGGCAGGGTACGTTAAGAAAGATGTCATAATTGGACTTTAAATTTTGCATTGCACTCTATTTCTACAGTTTTATGATGCGGAATTTTCATGTCAACCTATTTTTTTATGGTTCTGGTCGCAGAACATGTCGAGAAAAAAATTAGCTATAACTTTTAATTTTACATGAAACCTCATCAAAGCCTGTAAATGGAAGTATTACCTAAATTCGTGTCAATATGTTTTGAAAAATAAATATTGAAAATTATTTAAAATATAATTAATATAACTTTCACCTCGAAGTTCCTATCACGTCAGCTTAACCTTATAAGTACCTCAGGTGGTGTTAGCTGATAGAAGTCTGTTGGATTTTATAATTCTCTCTTACCAGTACATCATTCCAACTTGTCTATGGCCTTCTAAACCGATATGACCAGGGACCTAGTTAAAATAGACTAAGGTTCGCTAAAATGGGTAAAGTCCTAAAATATTAACATACCTTTTTTGAAGTGGATTCTATTGATTTGAGGGCTTTAAAAACAGCATGACTATAAAATAGACTCAATATTGAAGATGGGGCTTGTATTGGCTACTGCTAACTTAATTACATTTAAAACCCATAAACCAATACTTACAACTTTTATTTTTGTGAGGCCTTTCGATAGCAAGGCTATTTTGTGATGTTTATGACGAAGATAACCTTGCTGTAAAATGGCCTCACAAAAAAAGGTTTTAAGTATTGGTTTATGTGTTTTAAATGTAATTAAGTCAATATGCATTGATCTACGTAATACATAGTCAGTTACATATTGGCAGATGCTACAATAACTCAGATTTCGACGAAGAAAACTGCCCAGTAATTTCTCATACATCTGTTGAGAGTTATTCTGTGACATCGGTCATCATTCCGATCTATATATCCCGTAACCAATTTTACCTTCCACCAGAGAGTCTGTATACCAGACAAAGTTATTCTTGTCTAATTCTGTTCCTTCGATCCTTCTCCAATTTTCTCAGGTTTTTAAGATGTATAAACAATATAATTTGCATACTTTTTATAAAGGGCTCTCATATAAAATTATTTTATATGCTTTTTGGAAGCTATGAGTGAAACAATTCTTTATTAAATAAGCGGAGTAAAATTTTACAAGCCCTTAAGCCAATTTAATTTAACTGACAATTTCTAGAAAAATCTAAAGCGAATTAAAATACGTATTATGCATTACAATAATATTAATAACTAAAATTAGAAAATATTTCAATAAAAATTGTTAAATAATCACTATTTCTGTATTATTTGCTTTTCTGCTCCTTAATTGCTTTGAATTTATTAGTGAAATCTATGTAAGCTAGTGATAGCATCACCTATGTATCTCATTAGATGATAGTAATTTTTATACAAATAAATTCCTTATATATGCAATAACGATGATAAATAGGATAAATTAGGCAAATTTTACTATGATCCATATTACTGTGTAGGACTTTACTATAGGTTAGACGCCAAGAGCCAATTTAAATTTCACATCCTGACTTTATTTAATCCATAGAGGAATTCTCCTTAAGAAAGAAATCAATCGCCAGCTACGTTATTTTTGCTACAGGTCGAAATGGAAGGGCATCAAAAGGTTAAAAATATCAAATAATGATTTTTTCCTCAGCTCATACTTTTTTAGCTTGGCTTAATACCGACCGTAAGACTCGTAGGTAAATATTAAATCATTGAGAGCTAACCGTATGGCTGTAGTGTATACTACAGTGTATGGTTAGCAGTGTACCATTGGTACACGTGTACCATTTTAGGTACACCTAAAATGGTGTCTTCAGTCTCTTTTTATAATTATCAGACAGTGATATAACTATAATTTATATGTCTGATGGTCGGTGTAAGTATGTCAAGCTAATAAAAGTATTATGTAAGAAAGAAATATCGTTAATGCATTTAATACCTTCCTATCCCGACTTCTACCAAATCTATCGTCTCTGATAATCAAATTCTTTCTTAGCACGTAATTTTCTATCGACTTCAAGAAACGACATGCTGTGTGCTTATACACTAGAGATTACCTCTTTGCTCCTAGACTATTAGCTTGGCTGCAAAAATATTTGCAGAGCTGTGATGTGTTTTGTAAGTCACATTAATGATGTTTTTGTATCTATAAAATGTTTATTCTATCTAAAAGAAGAGGAGATTAAGGTCACGATTCAGCATGACACGGTGGGCATAGAAATTAATTTGGCAGTCCATATTACGTAGTATAAATATATCTTGTTGAAAGTAGAGACGGTAATAAAACATGTAACAGGTAAAGACATCACAACATGGGATAAGTATTCTGAGCTGTATATGGGCAAGAGAATGTGCTAAACGTAAACCCTCGATTACATATTCCCCTGGGAACACAACACACGGTAATATTGTTACATGTAATGTGGCAAGCGTGCAGCCTCGCTCTTGTGTGCTCCAAATTATATCAGAACAGCAATAAATTTCTTTGTAGAGTGTTTGTCGACTACACGTGTATTCGTCCGTATACTGTGGTTCTATAATCTATTGTATTCTACTTTAGAGGTGTGTGCCATAATAATTATTGACATAACGGTCCATATAGATGCTACTGGAAAATACGGTTTGTAGTAAGGAAAGTGCCCTAGACTTGAACATTACGTGAAAATTTTCAAAGCTAAACGAAGACCACGTGAAGGTAATCAAATTATACCATCTGTAAGTCTCAACTATTGATTGAATCATGATATCGTAACAGAATACTGGCGTACGCTCATGTTTAGCGTGAAGGTTAAGTCCCTAGTCTGGTAATGAGGTCCCTTTTCTTTCGATCACTGCACTTTAATTCTCAAAGACTTCTACACCCGGACACCATAAATAAATAAAAATGCCTTTATTAATCCAGCGCTTCTCAGTACAATACTGCTTTTCAGAATTACTGTCGTCTAAAAACTAAAATAAATATAAAAAATGACACAAACTTATCTAGGCCTAAGAGTAAATACAAGAAGTAAGACCATCACGTCGCTTATAGCCTACCGATCCTAAACCAGAATCTTAACAGCAATAACCCTACTCTACAGGGTTGGTCCTAAGGTAGCTGCTAGCCCTGCGACTACGAGACCGGCGTTGCTGATTCCATGACGTTCATCTTTCATGTCCAGTTACAGTACAATGTCGTGGTCACTAGTTCAGCTTCCCCTTCTTCATCCATTCTAGACGACAATGTGGTAACAGTGACATACATTGTCTTATTACCTTATATATATAGTATATATGGACATATGGTATATGGATTGCGCGGATAGAAGTGAGCAACCGCTTTGTAAAGGCAGAAGCCAAACCCACGTGAAAATCTAGAAATTATATACATTATATTATATATTTATTAACGTATTCCTGATGTGTATGTCCAAGGTATAGGCTATAATTAATTTGTTATTTTGTTATTTTATGGCTAAATTTATGTTATTAAACATTGTGATATGTTATTCTTGTTGTAAATGTATTATAACTCTTATTTCGTACGATTAATATATAATATTGAATTTGGGTAATATATCGAATAGTTAGATAATAAAAATCGAATAAAGAGTGTAGGCCACATACTAGTCTCCCCATTAAGTTTGTTAAAACCACTCAATCCTTAACTAATATTATTGCAACCCGTTCCAAAATAGTCCTGTGACATTTGAAACGGTATTGCCATATAGCTTCCGACCACCTGTTTTTAGCTATGAAGTAGCTATGGTGTCACCAAATTATATGGTTGGATTTGCATCATCGTACAATTTATTCTTATCTATGTATAAATGAAATTCCATGCCAAATAGGAATATGCTGCTGACATGTTTCTCGAAATATCTTACCACATGATACATTCACATTTTTGTTCATTATATTACGTTTTATAGTAATGTAAAATAATAAAAGTTTCGGCGATCTAAGGAGGGTACTAAAACGCAAAACTGCTCTGAAATCGAATAATGTCACTAACTTCAAACCTCGACTTCTCACTGTTTTACTATTTTCTCTTTAATGCATGTAAATAAACATGTTGAAATCTCATATTCATCTATTCATTTAGTTTAAAAAAGGATTTATTCTGCTATTTTCTCGTTGCCAACATGGCTACCCATAATACCAATGTACAAATATTTGCTAATGCTCAGCCAAATCCCATTGAATAACAGGCACCATCATCAAAATCAGTGCTGCTAATATATAAATGAACCTTTATGCAAAACTTCAAGTCTTTAGGTCAGTTCGTTTTCGAAATGGATAGACAGACAGACAGTCAAACATGCAAACATGCAGCAATTAAAATTTTCCAGCCCCACGAATAATAGGCTACGCTAAATCTCAGCCAACAATGTATGTGTAACATCGTAACGAACATGAAACATGAGTGTGTCGGATAGGCTTTTATGAAACCAGCAGAAACTGCTAAAAGGCTTTGCGAAAGGAGAGTTGAATTAAAGAGCCTGTTTGTGGCTGCCTCACTCCCATAAAAGTAAACAATTCAGTCTCCCGTCTGCATAATTCAAAACTCAAAGTATATAGATGTTTATATAACGATGTAAGACAATGTTAATGATGTATGTGATGTCCTGTATAATCCATCTGAGCTGATTTATTAAAACGCTTGGACTTGATTTCAGTGATGAAAAAATTAAGAAATCGACATTGCAATTTGAAAGTATTAAATAATACTACGTATGCAAAGTTATGAGTAGTTTCTTTGTTATTTACAGATCACACACGGGAGTGGTTCAATAAATGCTATTGAAAAATTCTACTCAATTTGAGAAAGGTAAACTAAAACAGAGAAAAACTTACAAACCCCAATACTTTAGCTGGGATGGCAGTATCTTTATATAAAATTCCTTTAACAGAGAAGAAATAAACTCTCTAAAAGTTTTATAAATAATTAACTTTCTTGTAAAGGGAGGAAGCTACTTGTATTACAACTTTTTCTTTTGAAATCATTGATGGGTGCTGTTACGAATTACTTAAAAATGTTTACATTGAAAGCTTCTTTACTGTCGATTATTCAAAATTATCTGCTTCCCTGCAAACAACAACTACAATTTATTCATATAAAAATATTTTTAAATAATTCAAGATTATTTATTGCCTGCCGTTACTCTGAAGCTTAATTTTTTGTATACATTCTATCTTTGAAAAATTTTAAGATAAAATGTTTTCCATAAAATATGTTTGCACAAAATTATACAACTAATTTAAAACTACAAGACAGACAACGCTAAAATCGGATCAGGGTTGAGAAAAGTTGGAAAAACATAAAATCGACAACTGTTATATCTATCTTATCTTTATTTAGATATAACGTGTGAAGTGATATAACCCCACTCTTAATGACAGACAAGAGCCATCTAATATAATTTTGTGAAAATAAAAATATTATTTCAATACAAAGACACGAGCCACTAAAAAACAAATATAACCTAGAAGTTCAAATTTTCACTCTAAGGATGTCCAGGAGCAATTTATTTAGATGTCTCCGTCCCTGCACAGATTCTATACCCGTTATTGTGGACATGTACCATTTGTCCGAAATATGGACCATCTACAGCTTTTGGCACACATAAAAAAATTTCCGGACAAAATAATAGACCAGCTATAAATTTATTTATAGCACTTTAGCCCACTACTTTAAATATTTTTGCAGTGTGCTTAGCGATAAATAAGCATTTTTTGTAAGGATTAAAATCCTGCATTCAATTTTCTGCACGTTTTGAGGTTATGTTGTGGTTCCAAGGAGTCCACTGTCGGCTCCTTTTACCGGTGGCGAGTGATGTTAGACATGATCATGAGTCTGGCGTACGGTTAACCCAGCCAGCATAAATAGCCATATCTCTCTATCAAAAGTACTTTTTAATTACTTACTGATGAAATCCTATTTTAATCTTTTCAGCAGTAACGATTAAACGTTACTACATTTATATTTTTTACAACTATTTGGTGTAAAACACAAATGACGCTCTCCTATGGTGCGTCATTTATTATGTGGGATTAGTGAAACTCCAGATTTAGTTTTCTAATAAAGTTTAAAACTAAATTGTTGTAAACTATGATGTGTGTGTGGTGTGTCTGCGTGAATGCTCTATCTTCAAATAGCACACATAAGTTATTGAGCCAACTCATCTTTGAGGTGTATTTTTAGCTGTTAGTTAATCCACAGCAACGATTGGTTTTCGGTGTCCGCAGGATTATTCCATTTAAAAGTTGTGTACTGACATCATCTTAAAATATTGTATTACACAGTCCGCCGACTGTTTATCGCTTCATCCAGCTTTATGTTGCGGAATAGCGCAGATTGGAGTTTCATTTTGTTTGTCCTCACACATTTGGCTCTTAAGAAAGATATAATTTTATTTTTGAGAACGAGAGTTGTGACATTGATTTATGACACCGAAGGTTTTCTAATACGTCTACCAACGACTAGGGAATGTTTACAATAATGTACAGCTAATGCAAGGGATCATGTTTAATTAACGTGATCAATAATTGTAAGCCTGTATAAGTGAACTATTGTGGACATTTTTTATTTGAGAGTTAGTTACTAAACATCAAGAAAGAAATAAAACATAGTAAAATTGAATTACAGTTCAAGGTTATTTTACTTTACTTGTTAATACAGTTTTAATAAAAAAAAATATACATTTTGTGTGTGATATATTATTGTTTCTCAGCTGTTTGTGCTTTGTCTTACTTCGTACAAGCAATATCACTAATTTGTATTTTATCACTAAAGTTGTTTTAAAAACCAAGAAATTAATTGAAAAAGGGATTCCTGACTAAAACATCATTTCTTCCGGTGTATTGGAAATAATAATAGGCTGTATTATACCTTTAATTCTTAACTAAGATTCTATTTAACTTTTCTAATTTAAATAATGCTTGTTAAAATGTATAAACTATTCATATTAACAGTTCCTAGAAAAATCTTGCAACTTAATTTGTTAATAGCGGCAATGAAAAGTTCATATAATTATAATTGTATTTACAAGAGTGGAAAATACATTTCATTATAATTAAGCAAATTACAAATGAACGGTAGTGTAACTAAAATGGTAAATAACTTAATCTAATTTTAAAGAATATTGTAATACTCACATCAAAGACATAAATGCCGCAACATTTACATGAATGGAAAACAAGCTTTTCCTAAAACAAATGTGTTGTGCAATTAGTTTCAATTTAAGTAATTTTACATAACGCGACCGTAATAAAATATAACAATTTTGCTGGTTTTCATATTACAGGAGAAGCTTTAATAATGATTGCGAAACACATTTTGGAACTCATTTCGAAACTTAAATCTGTAGTATTTCCTCTCTTTACCTCAGTTTCGTTTTCGAATTCTGGATGAAAGTTGGATGAAAATTTAATTCTTTAATTCGCCTATTACCCGGGGGATAGAAAAATTCATTTCTGTCCGCCTGTTGTTTTTTTCTTTTCTATACGATTGTATTTCTATCTATCTGTCCACAGGACAGAGAGAGATGAAATAACCTATATAAATCTGAAATGTTGCGCGAAACCTGTTACACGAAATTTAGTGTAGCGTACCTTTACGTTTTAAGTATAATACTAAGAGCTTTGTAGCTATTGCAATATAGTACACTCATTATAAGGTTATGAAAGTTTGCATAGAGGTTCATGTTACGTTATAGGTACTCAAAAAGAAATTGTTTGCTCTTTTAATGACACCGGTCTACATTACATCTTATACAACATAAACTATAAAACCACCAAGTTGTGCAACAAAGTAAAATAACTTTGGTCCCAAAGGATGATCTGGTGCAGTTCACAATGAACTATATGATTTGCTATCTTCCATGCGACAGAAAACTGACCCACTTCCCTATTATTACAATGCATGATGAAAACCGAATGACAACAATAGCTGGACTAACTGTTGAGAAATCAAAGAGGCAGCTAAACCTCTCGTGATAAAAAAGTTCAGTTATGGAAATGTATTCATTTTAGGTTTACTGACAAGTTGGCTCACGTTTAGCCTCATTATTTAAATAATTAAACGTTCTCCTTTTCATTTTCTCGCGTTTTTTTATAATTCTAATTTTAGAATTCTTTTTTGAAGTAACTACTTCTTTTGGCGGGCTTTCGATGTATGTTTTACAAGGGAAAAAAACTTTCGATTCACGTAAGGTCACGCTTGTTCGCTCTGCATCCGCTAGGGACGGGACTATCGCGGCCATTTTGACATCAGGGCGTGTCTCCTATAGAGGCTATAAAGGCTTTCTGTCGCGATTTGGTGAAGTGACTATTTCTTTCGGCGGACCGTGGATGTATTTTTTGCATGGAAAAATCTTTTGTTTTGTTTATGTTTGCTACCTAATTTCTAAATAGAATGACAGCTTTGCTGGAACGTAAAATACCGTTTTATAAACATTTGATCTAAACCACCAATAGGTGGCGTTAATGAAATATCTGTTAGGAGAGATTAAAAGGGAAATATAAACCACAATAACATGCAACATTATACGGAAAATAACGAAACGTGTCTCTAAGCAGTGTTTTACTATGATTTGTTTTTAAATGTTAGATCAGTATTCTGATATAATTATTGTAATTAATGTCGGAAATATCACACCGTCTGGATCTATGCCTACTTCTAATGACTTTCCTTGGTTATGGATTTTTCAGGTTAGGTTAATTTACTTAGCTCCAACTTAAAAGTTGTCTAAATCTAATACTCTGCTATTAGTACTCTGCTCATAAAATTCAATTTATACTCTGCTATTAGTGGCTATGTTGACTTTAAAACTCTAGGATACTTCAAACGTCCAACAATAATTGCAAAAATAGTAAAATATATGATAAAATACTGGTTTGAATACATCTGCAAACTACTTATTTATTTATTATTAATTCCAATGTAAAATTGATTAACTTTCTGCATAATTTAATAGCTGCATTTAAAGCTCATCGCATTCTTAATTGAATTTCAGCACGGTTAATATTAATTCCTACACCAGTTTACTACTATTTTCGTACTGATGAGATTTAAAAAATGGATTAAAAATAAATTTCTTAGATATTTTCTAGCTCACAAAGTCGTAATCCTGTAATTTAATCCTGGAAGAAATTATTTCTTCTTTTGATTATAACTATAACCTCAAATCAATTACATTGGACCTCATCTTACATTCATTAAAAAATAATTTATGCAAAAAAAGATGTTTCATGCAAAACTTCAAGTCTATCGCTCATTTCAATCCTGAGAAGTCCATCGGACAAACAGAGAGCTCCACTGTCGGGCAGAAAAGAAATTTCAACATCCCTCTGGCAGATAAAAGAGAAATTGAACCAGACTACTGAGAGATAAGCTTTACTGGTGCTTAGCGAAATGTAATGGATGGACACGCATCATCATAGAACAAATTTTTTACGGAAAAAACAAACTTTCATGCAAAATTTAAAGTTTTTTATTGTAATTTTTCTTAAAATAACTTGCCACTTGATACATTCACATTTTACAACATTACAGTACAACAGTTACAGCTTGAAATAGTAAGGTACCACTGAGGAATAAACAAGATTAGCTAACGAGGCGAGGGAGATCCTCAGGGGAGGGTGTGACGACAGATTGCCTCAGGGTGTAATACAAAGTGACAGACAGTATATTACATTAACCCGCTATGTATTGTACAAGAGATCGTTTATCTGATAACTTCTCATTTTATTGTTTTCGCGAACGCTCTTATGGTATCTCATCCCTGCCATATTGCAGTGGTTAACACTGTGGAATATTCTCCTGCATTTCATATTTTAATTGTTAAAATAAACACAGTTTACTCTTTAAACAGTGCACTTTGCCATTAAAACTCCACTAAATCGACTGTTATTATTTTAGACGCTTATTTCTGTTCCCATATCGGATTAAGTAGTAGCTGTTAGTAGTAGCTGTTACTTTTTTCAAACATATATACAAATTAAGGAGTAATTAAGTTTAAGCTTATTTCAGTTTACATTTTTTAATTATTTAATATCTCTCCACGTTGTGTTTTCGTTTTTGCAAAGTCTTAAAACTAATTTTAAGACTTTACCTTAAGAACGTCCACATTTTATACTATACATGACTTCAATGATAATTGTAGGTTACAACACCTAAATAAGATCATTTTACTATTAAAATCCTTTTGAAATTAAAAATAACTACCCAATAGAAATATTTGCACAGTATGAATAATACTAATTGGCTTTCTTCAGGAGAGAATATGTTTCAATTGTTCATTTCATTATTCATTATGATTGATTCTCTGTTCTATGATTAGTAGAATTAATATTCTATCGATATTCTCATCATCACTATTCTCTGTTTTATGATTAATAAACATTTGCTATACATTTAGTTCCAAAGTTTATTATTTGTTATTCTTCCATCGTAAATAACAAACTTTAAAGCAAGAGTTTATTACTTATTGTATATTAATTTATATTTTTATAATTCTTAAGGTGCTTTCTATTTGAATATAATTAAAAAATTTGAACTACATATACGCAGTACGTAATATTAGGTTTATTTACAATGGTGAACATACGAATCTTAAATTAACTATTTCAGGCACTAACATTTTATTTATATATATAATACAATTTTCTTTCAAAGAGGCCAGAATAATATTAATATACTTTATTGAATTTGAATATACTATCGATTTAGCACAAAATACTTTAAATTACATAGCTATCTGGGAACACTTGATTCAAAGCAAATTTTGACATCAATTCTTAGCTCTAATTCACCTTCCGCTCAGTGCACTGTCTGAAATCTGACACTGTCACAGTCTTGACTCCTGAAATCTTAAACCCACGTTTGCGCCCGCCTGAAGACAACCAAAAAAAGTCGTTTAACATCAGAGACGCGTAGACTACAAATAGAAATCTTGTTATCCAGTATACATCCAATGTAAACTAGATGAAAAGCTGTTCTCATTGCATTGCACAAGGACTGAGTGGAAGGTGAAATGGAGCTAAACTACAGGTATTCTCAAAAAATAAGTTACCAGTTGTTTTATTGAATAAAGTGAAAATATTACTATTCAAATTCTATACAAAAAAATAATTAACATTACTTATAAAATGCGTTGTTTTCAAATGCTATAAGAACTGTTAATTTGATTATATCTTACTGTAGCAGACAATGAGCTGTTGGCATCCTGTAATGTTAATTATGTTAATGAAGATCACAACATAAGCGCTGATTAATTCAGGTCAAGTGCGCTATACAGTTAGGGACCCTTGTACTTAGGTAATCAGGATTATTAGGTCCTTGTGTATGTGTGACAATATATAGTAATTTGTGTTAAAATTATGTAAAATAAGAAATAATTCTTGGGCACTTTAGAACGCACAATGTTAAATATTACATCTTAATTTTAAGTATTTAGTAATGAAAAGCAAGATCTTATTTTATTTAATGCAAGTAAATAAATTTTAACTCGAGTAAGTTGAATTATTTTCAGATAAAAGAAAAATATTAATTTTAAACTTTATATTTCAAATATTCAAATCGAATTTCTTTATTGGTTTTACTTTTGTGTTTAGCAATATTAATAAAAATGCATTGCAACTCTTTTTGCCGAATTTTTATAATTGTGTTATAGGTCATAACGAAAAGTTGTTTTAGGATTGAATGGAAAGTCATTTACTTTTCACATAGAAATTCAGCGAACCAGATTGCCTGCGTTTGTTCTGATAAGGACAGGTTGCTTCTTTGTCTGTTTTTTTTTTTTTTTTTTATTCAATGAAATAATCTATTCAGATATTTTAGTTATATTGCTTGTGCAAAATATAAACGTGGGCGTAGGTCAATCAGTAATAAGCTTAAGATGAATGAGGTGTTTAGGAAATATAAGTAAAATTCTTTATTACCACCGATATTTGTTTCCGTTTCACAACGCGTCCAAATCTGGTTAACCAATTAAGTTCTTGAACCATTTCGACTGCAAAAGCTTCAAGCTAAAACGGCTAATAAAAATAGACTTCTTTCACAGGTGAATTGGAGGGATGAGATTAAACGTGGTTGAAACAAGACGACTATAGCTTCATCAATCAACGACCAACTTTACAAAACAGTGAGCAACACAAAGTACTTTCTTTGTAAAGGCTTTTCACTTTTTGGCATTTTACCCATATCTTCTTTATTCTAATTATTTATTATTTTAATGGTTTCCTATAATATCCTTGGATAGTTCTTGGAAGTAATTTTTTTTTAATACTACTTCATCTTAGGCTTCTTAATTCTGTTCCATTATGGCGGATTTTTTCGTATCCCGACATTGCTTATGAATAATATGTTCACCAACTCGTGAATATATCAAGTAAAAATTGCATTATTTACATTTTATAATAAACTTTATTACTTTTGTAGATATTAGATAACAATTATAGTTCTCATAATATGCAATTTTTATGGTGGTAATTTTCAAATATATTCAGCTGCTAATTGTATGGCGAATTTGAATACTACTTCTTACTTCACACACATTAAATATCATTGTAGTATCAAAATGTGTATTTTGATTTCAACTGTCTTATTTATTAGATCATTTTGTTAAATAAAATAATATTTTTAGGGTGCAGTTTATGAACAATTTTAAATACAAAACTGTTTCCATAATTCATTATAAGTTAATATTTAAGTTTTTTTTTATTCTTTAAGTTTAAGCATTTTTCAAATTGTTAAAACTCAATTGAAAGCACTTTTCCAAATGTTTTCTTAAACAACTCCTCAATAATAAACCTGGTTAAAAATTTGTTACCTTCTCGTGTTATAGTAAGAGTAACACAACTATTGATTTAAAAGTTCTTTTATGTACGTTTTGGTATACCCTGTAAATGGGGTTTAACACTCTCACTGCATCTCTATCCTGAATGATGATGAGTATTATAATAAGACTAGGTTGCTTGCCGCAGTGAACGTGTTAAAATAATTATTTTTTATTTTCACCAGCATGTTCACTTAACATTGTTCAGTGTAACGGTATTTTTAAAATTGTTGTACCATACAATCCAATTTTACGTTTTAAAGTTTCTCAAAACTACCATCGCCTTCTGAACTAGGCAATTTTAGGGTATTTTTCTAAGTTTAAAATCATTATACTAAGTTCCCTGGGGTAATATTATGGGGAATAGAGAATGAAATTATTGTACTTACTTGTTAAGATCATATACCGCACAGGTGGTCTCACTCATACTGTATAGTCTGTTTGAGCAGATATGTTTTATTGTCAGTTTCTGTTTAATAACAAAACTAAAAACCGCTCTCTATAGCAAAGCTGAAATTTTCAATAATTTAATTTGATTTCAATTTCAATATTCACACATTTCGATTCTGTGTGAACTGAAAATAGATGATTTTTATGATACCTACAGCATCCACCTAAACACTGAGAATTCATTTATTGTTCAGCGCATTTTTCAGCAGTATTACACCGTGTGATTTTATATTTATTAACCATCTAAAAAACTGTATCATTTCTCTAGGGTAAATAAATAAATACTGTGGAACTCCTACAATAACACATAATCCTGCCAAATATGTGTTCGAAACCGTTTTATAATCAATAATAGCGTGTAAAGGGCCAAGTACAGAAAATAAATTGAATACCCGAGTATCTATATATTTTACCATATCCTCTTTTTTATTTTGTCTAAAAACTCACTTTGCTGAAATAAGATCATTTTTCCTTTCTACCTTACATATTATAAACTAATATGTGGTCAATAGAATGTTGATAACTCAATTATATACATTTTCCACCTAGTAAAGTTACGGTAATGAAGTTTATCATTCCAATCATTGCTGTATTGTTGTAGCTGCCGTAAAGTTTGTAAACCTCAGAGTTTGAGGTCTGATAGAGCGCGGGTTAGTTTGTGGTCGGTCAGTTTGTTGCCAACTCTATTGTGTTCACTATATTACTTTATATGTACCTATGCTACGTTTCAGGTTCAAAATTTCCAAATAGACTGTAAATCTCGTAAAATAAGTGGATGGAATATTGCATTATCAGAAATCTAGTTTCAATGTATTTATTGAATTTGAAAAATCCAGTAGAAAGGCAATTATTTTTATTTTTCCATAAAAGCTATTTAAACTTGTTTCCATGAATTGAGGTTTTACGAATGATGTTCTAACAGCACATGTGCATAAGAAAAATGTATGCATAATGTGTAAAAACATGTTTTTTTTAACATTGTTCTTATGGGGCTATATACAAGATGGCTGCCAGTACTTGAATATACAACAGAGTTATACACAAAAGCTAGATTGTGTCCTTATACAATTCAAATTGGCTCTCGGCATCCGGATTATACGATAGTGAGTGGAACTGTAATTATTCCATTAGAGAAAAACTATAAAGAACCCGTGTTGTGGCACTCGCTGAATTTGTCTGTAATAAATATTTAGTGCCTTAGTTTAAAGATGTGCACCGTAAAAGGAAGTGGAGGGATGACGGGGAGTATGAGACGCTGAGTATATACTCTGCCTTTACAGTTGAGTACTCTCAAAGAGGTAATGTTAACATACTGCTCCTATCTCTCAGACACATTTCACTATTATACATTACACACGCTTACCTCCACACACCTCTTCACTGGTATGTTTTTGGAATCCCAAGCAAGGACTACTAATATTCCATTTGAACTAATGTAAAAATATTTTTTTACATTAAATTTCAATGAACTTGGAGACAAGATCTTCAAACGTCTGTTTAAAGAGATATACAATAAATATTTGTACAGTGAAATAAAGTATATTTTATACACTGATACTTCAAAATAGTGTAAGATCAAAGCTCCCGTTAGACAATTAGAGAAATCGGCTAAATTTTAAGTATTTATCATAAAATTAAATACAGTTTTTGTTGGCTGCAACGGAAACCAATATATGGTCTACAGTAAGCAAAAATTGGATGTCGGAACGTAGTTTTTACGTGTCAAACCACAAACGTTGCAATGCAATTGTAATCCCATATTGAAAACAGATCCGTTGATTTTGATAAAACCTGATATTCAAATAATTGGACATTACTAGAATTACATTAAACGATTTCTAATACAGTTATTCTTTGTGGGTATACATGCATTATGATTCTATTAGGATTACATCCATATTGTAAAAGTTATAAAATACATAATAAGATATCTTAATACTACACTATTTTTAGTCCCATCCAATTCGTAAAGATAGATTGTTTTTGAGACTTGATTTAACTTATAAACTACATAACCGTAATGTGTGTGAGTGTGTGTATCGGACAGGTTGGTTGAATACTCTATACGGCGAATATTTAACACAATTCATTAAATTAAACGTGAAACTTGGTTGGAAATATTTTCAGTTTTTGGAATTTGTTTTAATCTGATTGTTAAGGTAAGTGCACTGAGTTTGTTGTCACTGAAGGATCTCTTACTACCACCATACGCGTAATCAACAATCACAAGGGTTGAAATGCAGTGTAATTTGAATTACTTAACCCAATTGTCCCTTAATGTGAACTGAGAGGTGGTAACCGCTAGATTTCAAAACTAATACTATATATGAGCAGACAATATTTTTTTCACGATCCTTCAGGTTTTATCGAGTTCAAATTAATTATTTGCAAAATTTTATTTTTAATTAGGTGCTGTATCATAAAAAAACAAATAAATTTCCAAATAAAAGGCTAAACAGTTGTAGCAAAATAAAAGAGAAGGTTACACTCTAACATAGAAAGAACTCATAGCAACAAATGAAACACATCATGAAAGTTATATTTGTTTTATAGCCAATCTCATTATCATGGTGGCGCCTATTGCTGCCTTTACAGCGGCCCAGTGTAGTAGGAAGCACGAACAGTGGGAGGGGGTGGGGTATATACCCCGCTCTAGTAACGATATGCACAGTACTCAACCTAAATAAACAGCCTTGGTCCTTGCATCCGCTGCCTTATTAGCACTATTCAACTAGGATTACATCTCCACCTTAATACATAGAGACAACAGTTTTGTCTCTTTTGTAACCTCTCTGACATAAACGTGAATGTCTGAATTCTGACTAGATATTATGGAGTTAGTAATTCAATAAATAATTCAAATCATCGTGACACTGTTGGAAGTTGCAGGACTAATATTGAATGACAGTTTAGTGACAAAACGTTTACATTAATAATGGATTAGACAATTGCGCAGTAAACCTTTCCTTAGAGCAGCCTTTAAATTGATAATAATTATTACATGTATTACATGTTCCTGTATATATTGTAAATGATGGAAATAAACACATTCATTCATTCAAAAGTTTTGAATGCTCTGAGGTAAAGTTTATGTAGCGAATACACAAATACAACGTGTATCGAGGGATCCGACAGAACGTAACGAAAGAGGCAGCGCACACACGGACAGACGGACACATTGCCCTTTTAGTTTTGTACAATAAAATCAATAGAGCTCTTCTTTGGACCAAGAGGAACCTATGTACCAAGTTTCAAGTCTCTATGACCTCTCTATCAAGAATTAACCGCTCTTAAAGGTAGACAGACAGACATGCAGGTGAACTGTCCTTTGACCCTCTGTCAGTCGTTGGACCAAGATGAACCTGTGTGTAAGTTTCATGTCTCTAGGATTTTTCTATCAAAGATTAATTATTGTACAAACGAGCAGATTAGAGGCAGATGGACAGCCTTTTGAGTGTTTGACCTTCTTCATTGGCGTTCTTCATTGGGAAAATATGAACCCTTACACCAAGTTTCAAGTCTCTCGTATCTTTCTACCAAGAGTTATCGCACAGACGGACGGAAAACGACACGATTTCAATAAAGCCCTGTCAGGATCTTAATAATGATGAAACCTACTTTACTTTAATAGCTCGTCTCAAAAAATTTTAAAACAATACGTAAGTGTTTACCCATCTTTAACGAACTTGTGAATAAATTTCGCAATGTAATAATTAAATGAGTATATCGAGCCTTGTTTAGGCCGTAAAGTAAGGGAAAGAAATCCCTAGTATTTCGGAATGGTGAAGAGAACAAAGAAGATTAACAGTTTGATAAATTGCCTAACCAGTTAACACTCCGGTGGTTTATAAGCTTACGGTACATTTAATTCAAAATATGAGTATGGAATTTCTTACCTTTATAAAACCGCTCATTTATCAATTCGAAATATGATAAACACCTGAGTATGCAGCATTACTTATTATGCAGTGATATTTCAGTCTAATGAGTAGTGAACAGAAAACAGTGGCTTATGGAAGTTACTGGTCTATACAGTGAGTTGGGATTTTACTGATACAGATAATGTTTCCATTTTCAATATATGGTATGGAAACTAAAAACATACTGGATAAGACCCTGCCAACATACTTTTCTATACTTATGGAAATAATGATTAACAATGCATACAAGATTACTTAAAAGTATCTCATTGTTAAGTTTGATATCAAAATATAAAGAGTTAATTATCAATTACTTTCTATCAATAAACGATACTGCTGGTCAATATTGCTGAGTAATTAAGTCCAAGGTCAGGTGCCATTGAGACATTCTGTTTCCCTGTCCAACGCTCGAGAGTTAATTATTTAAATAAACCACTTTTCGGCAGGTGGTCTGTTAATTATATAAATTGTACTCACCAGCCATCCCTGTGGGTTACGTGAGAAGTTGGTTGGCTACCCCCGCTATAGCTGATTATTTTCCAGCTATAGCTACCATCTTCAGCTGATCTACCATCTCTATAGCTGAAACACGGGAGCAACGTAAAAACGGAAGTCTATTCTAAGTTGATACTATCCAAACAATTTTTTAATATAAATATGTACATAAATTATTGACATTTATTATCTTGTGATATATTAGAGGAACGCTTATTTCTTTTATTGATGCTTAAGATTCCATAATTTCATTTTATATATGTGTTATTGTTATGCATTAAAAATTTGTATTACACAACGTTTCGTGGACTAAAATCTATCCTCTTTAACATGTGAAAAGATAATTAGTACTTTAAAATTAGAGCCTGCGACAAAATTAAGAAGTTTCGTAAAATTCAAACCACAAATTTGCCACACAGAACCCAATAACACGCTTTTGTGATCAAGAATACACAGGGGATACATAGGCTGAATGTGGAAATAACATAGCATAAAGAAAATAAGAAAAAGGCTAACTTTGACCTGAAACAGAGGAAATATTTCACCTCTAAACTTTTCGTTATACATTTTGTAACATATAACGATGGCAAATGTCACAAATCCTATTACCCTTTTAAACGTTCCATCGCCAATAACAAACCCTAAACAAAGAATTCCATTAACAAGAATCAATGAGATTCGTGAATGCATCAAGAGTCAGTTTGCTTTTCATAGATCCTGAATTTTTTCAGGAAAAACCTAAAACCATTCATTTACAAAGTCACAATACAGCATATTGACATACATTATCTTCCAAACTAAAATTATTGTGTTATATACGTAAGTTTTCGTGTTAAAAATTCTGGAGAATATATATATATATATATATATATATATATATATATATGTAAGTTATTTTGCTTATTTAAACGCATATGTGACAGATACGGCCAGATACAAAATAATTGAATCGGAAAAAGTAAGCGCTCTGTGGTGTAATGGTAGCACATGCATCCGGCAAGTGAGAGATCTGGGTTCGACTCCCGGCGGAGCAAGTACTTTTTGCGATTCAATGTTTATTGAAATTAAATAAGGCTATTGGTATTTATACGATTTAATGTATATTTATATATATATATATATATATATATATATATATATATTACAGAGTGTAATTAATCGTTGTATCGTATTCTTAAAGGGCAAACCGATCTGTGGAAAACATCTCATTAAAATTCATTCATTGTTTTTTTAGATGTTTGAAATAGTAAATATTTAGATTGGCCCAATATTATTATTAATTTGAAATGAAACACGTCATAAGTGATTGTAACAACCTAAAGTATGAGAAATATCAGAAAACGAATCAATACCTGTGCAAAAATAGTTTGAACTCAAATTCTCTCTAATTATAAATTATAGTTAAATGCGGTTTTATTAGAAAGTGTAACATCCCTTACATAAATGTGTAAAATATTAAACCAAGTGGTAGCCAATCAATTCAAAACCATAAAATACTCCCTTATTGAATTTTAAAACACTATTTCACCATATATAGGTACTTCTCAGCGAGCGAGGACCTAATCTTATTTTGACCACGCTGATATTTATATGAGATAATTTTCTTTATTTACATTTTCTTATTGATGATGAAATGGTTTGAAAGAATAATACGATTTTGGATATTTTTCGATGTTATATTTTACAAAATGTATACCACTACTCTCTTCCTCATGTATACTACATACATTAAATTAGTAGACCAAACGTTAATTCAACTTTTGGTTAAGGTTAGACCGTGTTGGGTACAGATATTTAAAAAACATTAAACAAACCTAAACCGATTTTAGCAATAACAAAACCCCAATTAACAGAATTTTTAGACACATCCTTATCATATTAAGGTCTATGACCAAAACATAGGTCTGTGGCGGCTGCATTTATCCTTTTCCCTCTGGGCCATCGCCTTCCTGTGTATTGTTTCCAGATGATACCCGCGATGCAGCAAGAAATGTCAACATCGATTTTCTTGTTGGTTACCCAATTTAGCCTGTGCAGGTGTGAAGTGTTTACTCTTGACTTATGTGCAGTGACAATGCCTGGGCTCATTTTCTCCTGTAAGGACTGCAATCTGTTGTCAGGTATTTTTCCATTTTAGTAGTGGTAGTACACTTCCGAACGCTGTAGGTTTTATATCAATGTTTATGTATTAAGTTTTGTACATCTGAGGAAGTAGATGATTTTGTTAGACATAATTTTACATCTTCGTTAAATTTTATTTTATAATATTTTATTACAAAAGAATCACAAATTCATATTAAGATTTTTCACTTAATCTCCTTAATGAAGCATAGGAACAAAACTATAATCATAATTATTTATACTAATTTTTATTTATTAAATATAATCGTAAGCAATTTTTGTGTACTTCGCAATGGATAAGGCCACAATGCTGCACATCTTTTCTTTATTATAATATAACTAAACTTCTCAACACGTCTTCTGTACAAATAAGAGCCACCCTGTAAATTTGGGGCAGAGGTGACACATCAGAGTGTTAGTACAATAGCTTACTAGTGGACAAAGATTAATGACAGTGTGCATCAGGGGGTGTTGGTAGGATGGTAGGGGGAGGGTAGGAATCTAAATTATTCTATCACTATCCCAGGCTTAACGTCCTAGTTTCAATTCGTCTCTGATACAGAAAGTCCTGTAATATTGATAATTGCTCCCAAGTTGATTCAGTTACTCTTAATTTAATCAGAGTTAGTTCTGATTTAATTCTTATTCGATTTTTGAAGTGAAAACTTCTTTAGGCGCGTTGAGCGTTTTGGTAGAGGGTAAAATCCTCGGTTCGCGTCACCGACATGCTAAAGTGGTTTCCATGGAAACGTTAATAATCTTTGGAAAATTTGTTTATTCTATTTTAGTCACTTTGTGCTATTTATGATATATTAAACGCCTAATACTAAATCTACGCAATGTAATATGCTAATGATAATAGTATATCTATAGCTATGGAGAGCCAGACTAGCGCACGCGCAGTAGCCTGTGTACACGTATACACTAATACATCGACTATTTCTGACTGTATTATGTGCGCGTTGGACGCTTTTTGGATAAGTATAATTTTGTGAGTCACGTCAACAATACGTTATAGTAGCAGTACATCTGTAATTGTAAATGTGACGCGTTGTACATTAAGTATTAGAGTGTAGAATACATAAGTAAAGTTAAATTGACCACGTGGGAAGTTCAACTTGTGTTGTGTACTGGATTTTGTTTATTTAAGTGAATTTTTAATTTGACTATTATTGTAATTATTTAGTTGAAGGATTACTGTTTATTTATTGAATTTAAATTCATTGACTTCAGTATAAAAGTGAGTATGAAACATATTAATATTTTTATACAGATAAATGAATAATGAAAACAACGAATATATTTTTAAACATTGATATTAAGCGGAGACTTTAATATTAACTTCGCAGATGACAAAATTTTATCATTAATTGAATTTTTGAATGAATCATTAGGTTTGACTATGTCTAATGATCGAAAAGTCAGTACAACAAAGTATAAAACGACTATCGATGCTGTTTTTATACGATATTTAGATAAATTTCAATCAAACATTTTTATTTCTTATTTCAGTTACCATAAACCTATTGTATCTTTTTTTAGAATACAATGAAATGATTGAACGAACAGATAATCTAAGTATTGTCGAAATTAATGATGACAATGATGTAAATAATGAAAATAATGTTCAAACTTGAATTCATTGAAATTCGTGTAAATATAAATACTATGTATAATTAAGATAATTGTATATTAATTATTTTTTCAACCACTTTGTATTTATATTTTGTTCATGATTTGTTTAAACCCATCATATGTAACTAATAAATAAAACATAAAAAATTTCATATAATTCTTTTTTCAACCACTTTGTATTTATATTTTGTTTATGATTTGTTTAACCCATCATATGTAACTAATAAATAAAACATAAAAAAATTCATATAATTTTTGCATATAGTTTTAATTACTCTCAACTTAATAGTTCCGTTTTCACTTCTATCGGCAGTCCCACGACTGCTATTTTTTATTATCTATTCATTTTAAGTAATACAGGAAATCTAAGTTTATTATGTATTCATAATTTTTCCAAAATGAATAAATACCTTGATTTTTAGTGTAGTATTAATCTTAACTCCGCAGTCAAATTATCGAGTTTGGAAAATACATTGATAAAAGATCATATTCCGATAGTTGCTTTCAAATCTGATTTTTTTCTCTTTGCCGATATTTGCTTGAATAATTTTATACATTACTCTACATCACAAACGACTACTAAGATTGAGTCTATGGTGTTATCAATTAAAATATCTGAGTCAAACACCCTATCGCTTTAAATATGACGGTCAGCTAGTTTGGATCACCCATTGTTTGTATAAATATATTTTTTATTATAAATAAGTCGTGTAAGATAATTTATAAAATATTTGATAGCTCTATTAGGCATTTGTGATCATACCATTTAGAATGTCGATCCATTGCGTAACACTATGTCGAGGCATTTTTGTTTTGGTTTCCACCATCGGTGAGGGGGCCTTTGGATGCGGCAACACCTTTGACAATACCACTGTCAGTGTGTTCCAGCAATTAATGTTGCCGCACACTGAATGCTGAAGGCATTCGAGTCAGGCTGGTTGGAAATCTTGAATAATTTGTAATCTTTTTCAAACATTAATAAAGACATGTTTTCTTGGTATGCAGTAATATTAAAGAAAATTAAGAATAACTAGCAGTTACCCGCGGCTTTACACAAATTTTAAAAACCGTAGGTCGTAGCTTTCTTATTGAATACACCATAATTATCATGATGGAACCATACAATTTTTTAAATATAACTAGACATATCAGGTACATATTATTTCAGTACCCGTGGTTGAGAGATTCAAAACAATTAAAAATTTAACTAAGTCTGTTTTAGGTTTTTTTTTTTTGAAAAAATATATAAATATAAGTCTCGAAAATCTAATTTGGTAAAAATTTCAACATCCGTCCATTTAGATTTATTACTTGTTTCGTGCCAAAGTTGTGTTTGACTTTCGCCCCGATCAAACAAAGATATGCCAACAAAAACCAACTTCGATTAAAAAAGTGTCTATTATCAGCCCTTTTAATTTATTTTGTGTTTTGTCATATTTTCGAAGTGCCATATTGATAGTTTGCTTTTTTCTCTCCAGTTAATGAAATTATACAACTTTCTTACGACTGAAAAGTTACAGTGGTCGAAATTTTTACATACGCCCTATTAAATTCACTTTCACTCTAATTTATTTACAGTTCCACATTTAAGTTTATGTTGTTGTTGCACTTACTAAGAAAATAAGTAAATATGTGGATTTTGGAACCCAACTAAGATTTGAAAGCGTTTATTTCCAGTCTGTGATATTTCTGGTGTATATACAACTTTTAGCACGTTCAAGATAATGTGTGCACACATAAGCTTAAAAATGCTACTTTAGTCAAAAAGCATCTACTTCAGGAGCTTGTATTCTGCTTCTGGTACAAGCAGAAGCGTGTGCCATCCCTGTGCTTTTCCTTTACAGTTAAACTGTTCAGGAAGACAACCAGATTCAACAACCTTATTTGTAAAACATTCATAGCTGTTCATTACGTGTTGTAAATTATATAATTATTTTATATAATTATTAAATATTCTGAGAAACTTTTACAATGTTGCTCGTCTTTTAAACCCTTTATATACTTTCTAGATTTATTTCAAAACCAAAATGAGCCAGCCGTTCTCGAGTTTTAGTGAGGATAACAAAGGCCTTTTCATTTTTATAAAGATAGGTCTAAAAGTTTTGGATTTGCGAGCAGCTATTGGAATCCGTGTTAAAAGCTTTGAATAGGTAAATGTGTGTATTGTAAACATAAGAATGTTGGAAGAGAATATTAGATAGCACCATACGGACGTTACAGATATCAGTATTTGACCGGTGGAATTTCTTCTACTGTTATCACTACAACTGCGTTGTCCCTATGACGGATGATGCAGTTGCTGTACGATGATACAGTCGTGTAGCAATGAATCACGTATGCGTAATTGTTCCACTCTGCTTTGACTGTGCTCACACTTCTCCACAGTAATTGCAGTGCATTTCAGAGGCTTGATTGTCAGACTCTGTTTAGATGGCATCCCAACTGATGTTTCTTTGATAAGGGATTGTAATTGTTGGATATCTTTACTCAGGAACAATTCCTAGTTGTTGGATGGCTAAGTGGCCAATCATCGCAGTCCAGAAGTGAAAGTCGTAAAATATTGTTTTACTTTAGTACAAGAAGATGAGATAACCTTCATTGTACTAAGTTCGACAAAGACCTTTACTCTATTTCCAGAGTGATAGATAATCAAAATGGGTAAGGTTGGGGGTAAAGGCCGCCCCCTGACGAGAACTGAGAAGAGATGCGGGCACACTGTATCAGACATGTCACCTTGGAAGCAGTTTCAAGCATAGTTTCAGTCCCTCCTATTCAAAGCATGTAGGAGAAAGCCATACCCCCACATGTTTAGGCTTTAAAAACCTTTAACAGGGAGCCTCAATCACACCAACTATAATTATCTGCAGTCAACTACACCTACCGACCAGCCATTGTCATCTTATTATCTCATTTACCGTTAGAAACCCATTTACCACTTCTGAACATGCATCCTCATTTCCAAGAACAGAACTGAGATATTTTTTTGGTCTTTTATGAAAATTAACAGCTCTTAGAGCACAAATTAAACAAGAATGCGATTTTTCCATACATGAGGGTGAACTAATACGAGATTCTAGTATGGGTGTGGATGTAGTATATTAAATATATTTTTTTTAGTAATATTATACAAATTAGGGAACTAAAGATATTTCATGAACACCTTTGAAACTAAGAGGATATAGTTTTTTGGTCAAAGACAGTTTTATACAACAACATTAAGGATACGTCAGGGCTTTAATGTAATATGGTAAATGACTATTATAATTTACTCCGGTCTTGGGCATTTCTGGTGCGACAGTTGAGTTTGATTTGTTATCCCGATCAAGAACCCATAGCTGAAATAGTATATATGTAAATCGTATTCTTCAAAATACTAAACGTAACACAAAATATGTACATTACAACTATTTTAATTACAGATGTGAATTAGTGACATTTATGAGGTAGTAATGTCGGAAATTTCTGTTCACCATCATCATTGTAAATCTAATAGGACACACATCCTGATCCTGACAAGATCCATTACCTGGCTACAGGCTGGGAATTAACTATTCAGACCAAATTAAACTAGGTCAAGGCTAAACTACCGCAGATTCAGACGTAGCCTCTTGGGGATTGTTTGAATTGTTTACGCTACAATCTGCTCACTTGTGGTAAGCCACGTGAAACACAGACATGTGTTCATGTGTAACACTTATTATATCCTACATTTCTGTCTCACGCGACTAAGTTGAAACAACAGTCTTTCCATCTAAAATACGTATTAAGGACATTGACTGGAGTGAGTAAATATTAATTCATTAGAATACAACAATGTATTAGATTTTCTATCTTCAAATAGTTATTAAAAATTCACATAAAACTATTTTGAGATTCATTAAAATTTCTGGTTCCTATTATTTTATTAGTTTCATTGTTATTTTTGAATTAGTTTCTCAGTAAAATTCAGAGTAATGAAATTAGGTAGGTTTTGATACTTATTTCACTGACAAGAATGCGCTGTTGAACTTTGTGAACCTAAAGGTATGACGGCTTGAATCTATTTTCACCAATAAGTTGTCTTTGCATATGTGAATAATAACTTAAATAACATTTTACTATACAAGGAAACATTGGATTCTTTGTTTGAAGGATATTTTTGACAATGGAAGGATTGTGAAGGAAACAGATTTTTTCGGACATTTGCCATCGTTCGGTAAAACAAGAAATTAGTAAAACCTAGGATTCACCTAAGAAATCCTAAAAAATCAAACTCCTAAGAAAGAAAGACCTAAGAAAAAAACCTAAGAAAGATAACACCTAAGAATTCATGTGTTACTGATTTCTTGTTTCACTGAACAATGGCAAATGTCCGGAGAAACATTGGAAACTTATGGCAACAGCCATCTCAGTTCAAGATGTTGTAATGTTTGCCCTCGAGGTACAATTCAACTCAGAGTGGGAGAACCATCATGTAATGTCAGAAACATCTCCAACTTGTACTGAAGATAGAGTGCGGAGTGTATCTCTGGGACATGGGAACTTGTTTTCCGTCCTTCGGTATTACGCCGCCATGTATATGTTTCTATCAAAAACTTTTAACGGAGCTCTTAAAGTTTTAGGAAATAGTTGGAATGCATCCGGTACAATTCTATTTTAAATTGACAAAGAAATGCAATTGTCTTGCTTTAACATGAAATAGGAATTTCCGTTTTTTTATTTGCTTATTGAATAAATACAATTTATGAGTAGTATAATTAATTTATATTGTATTATTATTGTTTATTTACTTCAATAAGATCATTTACTAAATAAAAGCGATTAATTTTGCTTTTTTATTTAAATTTTCAGCTGATTTGTACGTTTTACAGCTGTGACCATTAGCTCAATTTAGTTGATATTTCATTTAGTACATCAAAGCATATAAAGTTCTAAAATATTAAGAAAGCACTCACTATGTATTTTACATATAGAGTGGATGTGTCAATCGGTATAGTGAATATCGTATGCGAGGTATGGTAGAATGTGATTGGCTATGCCATACCAGACCATTCAGATATAAAAGGTCTTGAAAGAATATTTGACCTATTATGGGTACAAGGCTGATGAACTGAATTCAGCTGAGCATTGAATGAGAAGTGCAATTTCAGATTCCTGCTTCATGAGTCATGAGTTACATTCAGCGCAGGTTGGCTGGCCTGTTTGAATGGCTGAAAATTCCACTCAAGAAACATAAAACAATAAGAATAAATCCCTGCAATCTAAAACATATCAAAAAAATAAACATCACTTTCATTAAAAAAAATAAACATAACATCAATAGTTTAAATCAACAGACTATATTTATAATTAGTTTGATTGAACGTTTTTATTGCCAATTCATGCAGGTTCACCATTTATTTACAAGGCTAGAGATACTATTTTACGTGGATGTGTTGGAGAAAATTAGGTAAAATAAAAATATAGAAAATCTCTGAATTGCTATAACTCTCCCAGGCTTTTTCTCGACTTGCTTCAGCTAGGAGATGGGATTCGCTTTAGCCATTCTGTATTAATTGAACACTAAACCCTTAATATTGCATTACAATATTTATAACGAATATATATTTATATAATATTATTCACATATATTGATTATATATATCATTTATATTGTATTACAAAATTAAGGGTTTAGTGTTCAAATACTACAAAAAGGCTAGAGTTCATCTGTTTTGATGATGATGGGTCAAAGGATTGCATTGATGTTTGTTGTTGTTGCCATAGAGATAACTCATGAATATCTTCTCGTCATCATTAGGCAACTAACTTAACTGCTTATTTAGCGTTATACTCGTAACAGAGAATATTTTCTGTACACACCAGACAGGATTCCAGAGGTAATCAGTGTTCTGGTAATGGAATTGCACCCACTGTTATCTCTATAGCTAACGACGCGACATCTCTTGAAATGAGGTAATCAATTTGAGTACGATAAGTCGTGCAAAGACCTATCACAGAAACCACCTCGTTCGGTCTTATCGTTACTGTTTGTGAATATTATTACAAGATTGTGCTCTTCTTTAACATTCCTACCAAATAATGATTTATCATTCTGGACATTAACAGTATAGACTAAAGTAGGAAGATTATATTTTGTGATTAATAACATTGAGTATTTATGGAATATGCTAATTGAAATCGTAATTTTAAAACACTGTAATGGAAAATATATTCTCAGCAAGAAATTTTTTATGTCAGATTTTGAAATACAAATATTACCAAATAAAACTAGTATTGCAAACATGTTAATAAACACATCCCTTAATATTTTTGTATACATAGGTCATTAACATACAGGATATCTTATAATACTTCCGTTTAAGATTAAATAACTACGCAACTTATTGTAGTAATCCCTTTATAATGAAGTTTATTATAAAATATATCATTGATTCCCCGTCATTCTCTGAATCATATGTCACTCTAACTAGAGAGACGCACAATAAGTGATGAATTATAAATTAATCTCAAGATTTAGATATATAAAAATATTATTTGATTTATGAAAAATGCTGCAATTAGAAAGTTGTATTAAAAGTAATAGCTTTTCAACATAATTTTCTTTGTAATTTAGTTTGTGTTATTAAGAGGATACGCCTTCTGGATACTGTTAAAGTTTACATAAATCGCACAACAATATGATTCCTTATACAATGACTTTTATAGCAAATTCTTTGAAATAAGCCGGAAATGTATGTAAAGTATGCAAGGCCGCCTTCCAATCTGTATTAAACTCATTAAAAAAATCATCAGAAAATCCTTTATCATAAATGATTACCATTCATATAATTAACTAAATTGAATCAATGTAATGAAATTGGCCACAATATCTATTTATAAAAAAAATAAAAAATACTGAAATATAGGTCCCGTTACACGATAAAACATTAAATTTATGACAGGAGACAAGTAAACTAAAGAGCTCGGAGTAAAAAGTTCGAGAAATTCATATGGGAAAAGTGTGGGGAAGAATTAGTTTAGACACATAGTATTTTCAACACATATGTTTTTACTGTACACTGAAGTATACATTTTTTTTTAATCTTTCCCTTCACATCTAAATCTTTCATAAAAATTAAATGTTTCCGTCCAATGAATGTAAAATCTGGAAAATAAATAGGTTGATATCTACAACTGAAAGTTAATTTTATGAATAAATACAACAAATATCACAAATAATTTAAACCATGAACGTTAGTAAATGTTTTACATTTATGATTTTATTTAATTAATTTGTCTGTATATTTAAGCAGAAAATCCAAACAATCTCAATACTAGCTCAAACTTAAGTTCTCTATTAAGTAATAATCTTTTAAAGTGGTTCAAAGTGGAAATTTTCATTAGATGAATTTTGATTGGATGGAATTGAACAGTTTTCTTTTTAAACCCTTTTTTTTAATGTTCACATTCAGCAACTAAATGCACGGAAACTTTGAATGAACTTGACATTTAACTTGGACACAGTATATTTTAACTGTTCACATTACATTACCAGTAAATGGCGGATACTGGTCCACTCTGACGAATGGTAGGGAATACATTAATATACCTTGTATGGTGTAACAGAAGTTGTTATATTATGAAATAAGTTTACCACTTAAACTATCAAACGATTGATACAGTGACAGACTGAACAGACGGAGAGAGTTTGGCAGACTGATCAGAGTTTGGTTATTGTTGGTTTGGAGTAAACTGTGCAAACATTATAAATTCGAGTCATGATTAACTTACTACTCTGTGACCGATTGCTAGATGTTCGGGAGTTTAATTGTCTGCTATATACTTTGTCAATGACATAGGCTCAGTCTTAATGTAGTAAATGATTTGTTATTCAAAATATGTATTTGTAAAGTTGTAAATACATTGTAAACACACAACTTCTTGTACAAGTAATGTAAGTAGTGTCTTTGACCTCATGTCCACACAAAAAAACTAATTTTAAATCCACGACGTTTTTAATATTGGCAAATTGTGTTCCTAAATGATATTTAACAATTCCATTCCATTGTTCCCGCGAATGTACGATGAAAAAGGTTGAGAATGTCCTCTATCGTCTCTCTCTCTCTCTCTCTCTCATTTCATACAAGGAATAAATATTGTGTGCTTTGACTATATCTGTAACATAAAACAATCAAATAAATTACTATTACAGAATGAGATATAGATTATTCAGTACCAATAAATTTTCTCGAATTAGTCACCTTAAAGTAACTAATTATCAGAAGAGGAAATCTAGAATTTTTAACCGTTCCCAATCGTTGTTCCTGCACACACCATTTACTCTAAAATGTATCTAACGGTGTCCTTAACACGTTTACTGCGGCAGACGTCTTACGGTGTTGAAGTGCAATAAAGTACTGAAGTCTCGCTTAGCAGTGTTTTGGTAAATAAACAAAAGAACGTATGGTCGGAAAAACGGAATATATAAAAACATAGTTTCAAACTTTAACTGTTCATTTTCTTCATGTACTAAAAAAGTGACTGCTATTGATTGTAAACTAATAAATGTGTATTTTTTTATAAAATTAATTAAAATATGACAATTTAATTTTAGATCCCTTCAGACGAACATGGGTCCAAATTTCAGGAGTCAAGTCTTCAACAGTATCAGATTTCAGATGCTGCACGTTAGGACGAAGTTGAACTGGAGCTCAATTCATCATTCAAAACATTGAATTATTGCAAGATTTCAGGTTTTGCTATTGAAGTAGTACGAGTTTATATACTATATACAAGAATGTTTAATTCACGCTGACACAGCTGTTTGTTAAAATCAAAACTTATATTATACTTCTTATTTTGAATTTAGACAAGAGAAAATATGGCTTTGAAATAACCCATTAAAAAGTTTAAAATAATCTTATTAAGAAGCTACTTGTTTTATGACTGAGATCACAGAACTTTCTAAGATTAATTTTCTATAGAATCCTTTTTGCAGTCTTCCGTTGAAGAAAAATAATGTCTTACATCCTGATTAAATCTACAGCTTTATAGTGTAATGTCCCCCTTTATAAGAACTATTAAAAATATGTGCAAACTATATTTGTGCACATTTTACTTGGAATTAAAGTGTTAAAAATGAAATAGTGTTTTAGTTAAATTGAGTTTTTATTGATTCTCATTGGAACTTACAGCATTTATGCTTCATTATTACTCTTCAGTATATTCCAAAAGTATAACGCCATTGTTACGACCTTTTAACTGAAATTTTCTTTACTTATAAAAGCATTACTTTAATTATGACTGAACTGGAGAATCCATCCATTTCTAAATTTAAATATTAAGTTTAGAACAGATGGTTTAAGCCCAGTGCTGTAATTTTATCAATTGTGGTTTAAATATTTTGTTTTTATTGCAGTTTTGCACATGTTTTAGTAAAACTACAATAAGAAAAAAATTTAGTCCAATCCTTCTCCGAGATTAGAAATCCCACTAGTTTAGTTTGTCAAAGAAAAATGTTCAAATAAATAATTTTATTTGACAAACTGTACAATTAATTGACAAACAATAGTATTAATTATTTTTACCAATAATTCTGATTATTGTCTAAAATAGTAATACAGAAAATCATAGAGATCATGCTTATAAGAATCTCAAATTCCTCAGACGTAAACTCTAGGAACTTTTTATTATTGTTTGAACCACGGTATCCCAAATATATATTATTTTACTAAGGACATCCATCCATTTTAGATATTATTACACAAAGCAAACCTATCGATCATCTCAGTTCTAAATGTTCTGATATTTGCCCTGGAGGCTTGCCTAAACTATAAGAGAGAGTGAGAGAGAGGAAGTCATCATGTAGATGTCAGAAACATATCCAACTTTACTGAAGATTGAGTGTTGGAGTGTATCTCTGGAACATGGGAAATTGTTTGCTAACTTGCGGCATGTACTCACCCATGTATAAATGTTTTCAACAACAACTTCTGGCGTATGCAGTTATCTCTCTTTTGACATCTCGATTGGGATAGTGAATAATATAAAAGTACCTTGTTCACTATTTTAACAATAAAACATGGGGAGAGTTATAGTTTTACACAAAATTTAAACATAGTTTCAATATATCCATTGTTATAATGAGCTTTAAACATTTAATTACCAAAATATCAAATTAGCTAAACGCCTAATAAATCAAAAATAAAATGTGAGCAGTTGTTCCTCTGTGGTATATACTGTATCTCCAGATCGGTCGTTTAAATACATTATTTTGCCATTTTCTTATTGAATACAATTTTTATTTCAATTCTAAATGATTTTTAGAATAATACATATTGAGCGTAGTATAGTAATTACCAAAATTAATTAACTAGTAGTTACCCGCGACTTTGAACGTGAGTTGATATTGAATAACAGATACGTCCTAGGAATATCCTTTTTAAATTGCTTACTAAAAACTCCTAAGATAAGTTATGTTCAATGGAAGATATTATAGCCTTTGGATCCACTTCAGAAAATTAACTAGACTTCAAATTCAGTAATAGTTTAAATATTTTAGGCGATATATTTAGAAATAGTAATTTTTTTTACTAATCTTATGAAAACTCGTAATAATATGACGGAGGCCTGTAATTCTTTTAAATCAGATTTACGCTTTTTTATTCTATGTATTATTTTAGTTCAAATGTTTAAGAGGTTCAAAAGGTAAAAGAATTTCCACTCTCTTATTAGGTTTAGCAGGTGACATGGCATTTTTTGGTAAAAATCAATTGTATTTTACACGCCATAGTAGAGTCCTTCTTGTTGTAACGATCAAAAAAATTTATATATACTCGGTTTGAGAAGCACACTTCATTCAAAAAGGGTCTACTTCCGGCCATTGTAATCCACGGTGCCATAGTAGCATTTGCATTGTGGCCCCAACGAATTTATAATACGTTAATCAAAAAGTTTAATTTTTTAGATGCAACTATTTCCTCCATTTTAATTTACTTCCGGTCTAAGGTATGATCCAGATAAGGTATGAATAATACGTAACTAATACGGTAATCTTTATCAGCCGAATGAGTCGATCACGGTGTTGTTTTTCATCAAAATGGTATTTTCGGGGAGGGTATGGTTACCGGGGGTTACAGAACAGGAGCTTCTTTCCTTGAGGGAGTTGAGTCAGTCATAAGTAAATAATAAGTAGGTTAGATGGATTGAATCATCAAAGGTTTAATTTTCCGGTTTCATGATGGTGGCTGTAAAGTTACAGAAGTATTCAACTGAACCGTTACAAGTTAATATATTTACAAACATAATATCGGATTAATTGTAGCTTAATCAAGCCCACATTGTTACTAAGAAATGTATATTTGTAAGAACTTTGGTCTATTAATGTTTACATATTACGTAAATACTACATATTTTAAAAGGTTACAATTATACTAACATTCCCACATTTAGGGTTATTATCCAATCAGTGTTCGAATCTAACATCTAAACTAATAATGCATCTTTAAGTTGACATGCATCATGTGAAATATATCTTTCTTTCGACTGAGCCGGAGTGATATTTAGTTTTAAAATAAGGTGTAATTTTTAAATCATCAAAACAACTGCCGTGTTAAACTCTCATCTGTAAAACATATAATTTGAATGATTTAAAGACACAGACAAATATTTTAAAACATTAGGTTAGTGTTAAAAATACACTTGCTGACCTCTCCATACTCATCTATCCCATACACATGCTTTCCATACCACTTCTTTCCACACGAAGCGCTTTATTCTCTTCATTTCATGTTCTCTAAATCCTACATTTGATTTAATTTACATTGGGCATACATTTAGCATTTTTGTATTTCTATAAGGAAATGGAAATAATATTTTTTATTTAATAATCATTCCATAGACAACTTTAGCAAAAATATTGTTTCTCTCTTAGTCTTCAAGATATTTAAACCTAAAGTGGATCGAATACAAACCAAATCTTGATTTTAATACCAAATATATCTGTATTCAAAGTTAATAGAGGATGTGTAGCAATAATAAGTTTAGGATATAAGGTGAAATTCGTATTTTAAAATTTGATTTATTAATAGTTTGTTGCAGAGAGCATAATATTTTATAACAGGGGGTTAGAAAATTACAAGTATCATTTACAAATTTCTTAAAGACTCAATTTTATTGACTAATAACCTGTTTTATTAAAGTCTAGAATGAAATAACATTATGAAGTAAGAACTTTTACTACAATTGTGTAATTCTATTTACAAATAAGAACTTTACAACTGGAAGAGCTTGTTTCTGCGGTTCATTGCTACAAGACTACATTCTCGTACTCTACTTGATGACCCTTATTTAAAGGGACATTGTTAGTTGTAGTAATAACCAACGAATTGTAGTATAGTTCGTTGGTAATAACAATGGATGAAATTCCATCAGCCAAATATTGATCAACTCTGCAAATCTGTCCACTGTTTTACAGCTTCGTATATTGCAATATCAGAATTTAAATACGAGTATATGAATAAAAATTTTCATTCATCAAAATAATCTGCAGATTTTTATAAGTAAAAAATATATTTTTAAATTTTAAAAATCACTTGTAACGTAATAACTAACGGTTTGAAATACTGAGTAAATTTTTCCTTTACGGATAAATTATGAAGATTTGTAATAGATGTATAATATTTTTAGATTTTAGATGTATAATTTTTAACAAATAATGAAAGAAAATTTCTTTATATAAAAAAAAAATTATGGTTGCCTGTAAAGTCGGTTTTACGGGCGAAGATTTTACGTAACAACGTCTTTTTCTCGGTAGAATATTTATTGATATGAATATTATTAAATTGCACAATAGGAACAAAGAATTGAATGAAAATAAGAATTGCACAAATTTTAACTATAGAAATATATTTTGTTTACTAAAACATTGTACATAATTTGAAATTAATTAAAATTTGTTATTGTAAATGGTAAAGTTGAATAAAACATTTACTAAAATTGGAATTTGAAATTCTTGCTAAACACAGTTAAATTCTAACTTCGCGCGTGGTGATTGGTCGGTTTAGTTCGTTTGTTTGGTCGCACTGTTATGACAGGTTAGAGGTTATAATTTGTTATTTTAAATGTTTGACTAGCAATACGCACTGTTTCTTCTCAATCGACTGAATTACGATTGATTGCAGAGTGATTTAAACTAATAATTTACTTAACACTATCAACATTTGTCAATAGTATGACATAACCTATAAACTCAGTTTCTCAACTTTTGTGTCAATCTAACAATTAATCAATCAATCATAGTTTACGATAATGAAATATCAGTGTACAATTATTTACCTGTATTGTTGTAGTTGTTGTAAATGACGAATCTAAGCACTCCACATTTTCACGAATAAACATAGTTATCTGCTTTATCCCGTGCGGCGGACCCACAGTTATCTGCTTTATCCCGTGCGGATCCCGTGCGGCGGACCCACTGGACGGGCATCGTAACGTTACCGGGCGTTACACTTTTTCATGAGTGACTCCGAGCCGCAACCTAATTTAAGACGTTGTCACGTCAAAAGCCACAAAATTTTTATTTTGAGCACAACTGAAATTATTTGTTTGATTTCGATATTTATTTTTTCAAATTATGTAACTTTAATATAAATAGAAAACGTTTGAGCCCTTGCTTAAAATGCTCGCAAACCAGCAATTAAAGGAAAGGTATCGTAAAACGAATTTGTACTTCATCTAAGATTGTGATCAATTCTAATATTTTACTCAGAATTACTTGTAAACAGCGGGTACTGTCGTCACACTGACCCGAATAAAGTTAAGTGTATATAGCTAAATATTGCCTCTTAAAGAATACAAAATAAGTTGCAGTGATGTATGATCAGTTTATTAACTATTTAAACTACTACACGATCAATATAAACCGATCAAACTGTATTTAGTGGATGATAGTTTGAAGCTAACTGCATAAGCCTTGTAAAACTGTGCCATGAATCAACTAACTAAGCTGTGACAGATATTCAGTCTCCCGGGATGTTTGAATTGGCTGTTATCTATTTTGTTCTTGATAACCTATTTGCAATGGACACAATCCTGTTAATCTACAAAGTTTCATTTGTTTATAAAATAAAAGGCATCCCTCTCAAGCTCGGTTAATACAAGGGGTGACTTCTTTTGTTATATTTTTTGTTTTCGTATTCACATGGTAATGAAGAAATGTTTAAGACACAACCGTTTTTGATTAGTATAATAAAATTATGTCTAGCGTTTTGGTTTAAATATTCTAATATTGTTACGATGGAACATCCACGTAATGGTAAGCAAACATTTTTCTTAGATACAGTAAATGTTTCTCCTTCAGCACAAGAAACCAAAATCAATTTTTGTTCTAAACCACTAGTAGAAGGTCAGTTTTATAACTAAAAGTTAATTTGTGATGTGGCGAAGAACTATAAGGAATAACACTATTCAAACTAGAAAAACTACTTATTTACTCGTATATGTGTTTCAAAAGTAGTAATGCAATAAACAGTAAAAGGTGTATTATAAGTTTATGTTTGAATTATGTATAGAGATAAGTCTGAGTGTTATTTCTTGAAAATAAGTTAGCGTTCTGTACTTTATAAAGAAATATCACAAGGCATTTCTTAATATAGTACGATCAACTAAGTATAGTATAGGTTATTATATATTCGAAAATTCCTAAATAAGCAATGGAACTCGTTGAAATCGCCACCAAGGTTCCATGAGTATATGTTATTGATATTATATTTCCTTTTATTACTGATTTCCAAGTTTAACATAAATATTTATATGAGAATCTTTTCCTAATTTTAAGTGACTTAATAATATGTAGTTACAATTTTTGTAACTGGCCACTGTAGTTCAATATGGTGTGTTTACTTATCTTTTCTAAAGTAATCCTATATTATAAGGTAATTTCGGATAAAAAATAGTATTCCAGAATCTTTTATTTTGGATAATTTTTCATAATCCCAATCATATACTACATACAGATGGTCCGAAAAAGCTGTATTTAAGCCTGCGACTCCATTTAAATGTTCTTAACTATACATCTTACAAAAACATATGTAATGAGCAACTTTCACTCATTTGTGGTTTATTTTTATTATTTTAAAATGTTTATGAATGGCCGTCAAGTCACAAAATGGCGGACACTTTCATTTTTATTATATAAATGCCTATATTTAATTACGATAGAAATATGACATTACTTTTAATATAATAATAAACACAAATATTTAATAATTCCTTTTTAACACATTACTCCTTTCATTATTTTAAATAATTGTTTTTCACGTTTGAAATCCTTTATACCTAATGTTTAGTAATATGATGGATACAGAATGCAGAATACGTTGAAATCACAATGAGGCTTGATAATTCATTATTGAAACTCATAAATTATCAATATTATTTCAGCGGATAATTTAAAAAGGTTTTTCATTTTTATTTCTTTGAAGGAATTACCTAAAAGAATAATGTAAATATTAAAAAAAGTGTGTGAATTAAACCTATGTTTATTTTCATAACACTAAATTTAAATACTAACTTACTGTCTCAAACTTGTATTTCCTTCTATATTCTAGCTCTTATTATCACATATTTGACATTTGATTACATTTACAACTGCCCATATATATCCTCACATTTCAGATGTAAAAGTTCACCGAAGGCATTGAAAGTATTAGTATGTGTCTTGAATATGAAGTATTCAATTTTGAATGTTAGGATGCACAAATATCATTGTGCATACCAAGTATGCCGAGGTGTTTCACATCCTGTAAGAGTAATTTAATGGCAGAGTTGAAATAGCTCTTATTATGTTTATCCATTGTAATCAATATTAAGATATTTAGTAAGATAGATAAATAAATGCAAGATTAACCAAATTAGATTGTAATATTAATATATTAAGTAAAGTTATTGACCGTAACAGTTCAAATTATTATTATACGACATTTACTAGTGCAAGGAATAGCTCTTAAGCCTCTTTCTTACGAGTTCTATATCAGCAATATGGATGTTAAATTCACGATAAGGTAGAAAGATACGGCAGTTAATTAACGTAGATGACGTAGAAAAACAATAATTTGGTATACTTTCTACCCAGCACAAAAATGTCTAAAGCAAATCAATCCAACCTGTCGTCAAGTTCTGGTAGGTCTAGTGAATCTCTCCTACCACAGGTAAAACAGATAAACTTCCTCAAATCAAACTTCCGTCCTGTAATGGTAATCTCAGACACTAACCTCATTTCAAGAACTTACTTACTTTACCTGTACATGGAAATGAAGCAATTTCACCGATTCAGTTCATAATTTAGTACTCACAAGTATGTGTGAATAAATGTATATATGTGTATTATTTAGGAATTAATGTGGTTGATGGTGAGGTAGGAAGGGTATTAGAACGCTAGGATGGTTATAAGCACTTATTATGAGAATTGGGCGGTTATTTAATTACACAATCCGTGGATTATAATTGGTCAATTGAGTGTAAAACGGTGAGTGGTGCGAGGGATTGGAAGTGTAACACACTTGTCGGAGTTAACAATTAACTACAAGCAGTACTTCACCAGTCTACTACAGTTAATAATATTATACAATCTACTAGTTTATTAACAAATAAACAAGATTACTGCATTATATTTTTTTCAGAAAACTTTGCCGCCTTCTCGAATGAACAGGTTAGGTTAAAATCCACTTCTAACATCTGTAAAGTGTTGGGTGATTTTATTAGATGGAACCAATAGCTGAACAAATTTCTCAAATTTTCACTAATACAACTCTAAAATAGTATTTATCATAGTTGTAATTTTATTCTATTTTAAACTCATCAGTATTATTATTATTATAACTTCTGATGATAGATATGTAATGTAATAAAACTCGAAGACACAATGCAATATAAAATTCCTCCATTGTTGAATAGGCTATACTATTTTTGTTGTTACTATAGAAATGAAATCAACACATTTCAATTTTAACATTTTGCCTCAGGTATTGGTAACATCATTGGTAATATGACTTTGAAGGAAACAGATTTTTTCCGGGCATTTTGCATCGTTCAGTGATAAAAAAAATCAGTAACACCACGTTTCAAGTTCTGAAATCCGATCTTTTCTTCAGGTAAGTAATTAACCTAAAGTTTAGGGCTCTGTGGTGTAAATGGTAGTACATTCACCCGAAAGTGAGAGATCCGGGTTCGAGTCCCGGAGGAGCAAGAACTTTTCGTGACTCAATGAATATTTTATATATATATATATGTGTGTGTGTGTGTGTGTGTGTGTGGTGTGTGTGTGTGTGTGTGTGTGTGTGTGTGTGTGTGTGTGTGTGTGTGTGTGTGTGTGTGTGTTTTGTGTTGTAACTTCTCTGTTTGAAACATATACTAATTAAGAACTTTATAACTAAATTACCTTACAGAACTGCAGTTCTGTTCTTGATTAGTTAACTCTACGTTACTTGAGAACCTTAAGTTCTAAGTTACATTCCTGCCCTAATTGTTTATGACGATTTAACGTGATCACAACGATCCCAATTTTCCTTCAAAGTTCTGTGTTAGGTTTTATGTGCCAGTACAAATAATGCATATTCCTCCGTTAACCATGTTTTATGTACATACTAAGCACAAAATGATTTTGAGCACACAATGTCCTGAATTGTAATGGCGCAGTAATAACCAATAACAAGGTTGGAGTACAGTAGAGTAATTCTCGTCACATGAGCTCTATCATCATTAGCTGCTCCTTTATGTAATTAACCAGCAGCACAGAGCTAAATACGTAGTTCAGTTCGTTACCTAATTATGGTACAAGCTGTTCAGGAACTAGACTTTTGATCGGTTTTAATGGCAATGGTTTATATGAACAAATTCTAATACTAGTTTTTTGTTACCCTTGCATTTTTCGAAATAGGAGCAACAATTAGTTGTTCTAATGTTTTGTGTTCAATCTGTTGATAAAATACAAGGTAGGAGTACTACGCCACACAGACTTCGCTGAGGTTGTATGAGAGAATTCGAAATTTAAAGTTCATTTCATTCATAAAAAAGATCAAAGAAAATCAATACATAAAACAGACACAAATACAATCATACCAAAAACCTTTATAACACCACCCTCCGCCAGACAAAAGAGAAATTGTAATCAGCCTCCAGGCTTCAATACACTCATTCAAATTTTATGGTTGGATAGACATGCGCCAGTATAGAACGCATTCCTTGTCGTCTATGTAAAAACGAATTTTTATGCAAAGTTATGAGTTAACAGATGAAGTCTTTCTCTAGATATTTTCCACATGATGCATTGACGATTTGTTTTCATTAAGTTATGTTTTAAATCAGTTCTAAAATAATAAACTGTATTATGTAAAAGCACTCTTTTATGTTTTTTCCCTCTTGGAAACCTCTTGAATGGAAATATTATATGTTCAAACCAAAAATAGTTTACTTTGAAGCTTTCTCAAGCTTTCTCCAATGCCATCCTGTTTACCCATAATACTAATGTAAAAAATATTCGCTAACGCTCCCCCGCCAGTTTCCGATGTACTGACACGCACCATCATCGAAGGCAGTGTTGCTAATTTATAAATGAAGTTTTTATGCAAAAGTTCAGGTCTATAGGTCACTTCTTTTATGAGATATCTTGCGCACATACGAACCAAATAGACAGACACACATACAGAATGTCAGAGAGAAATTACATGTTCAGCCCCATGCGTGATAAGCTTCGCTAACGCTCAACCAATTAAACCACATTTGAATGATAATTTATTTAGACTTTTTACATTGTTATCAACACTAAGGTCAGGAACGAAGTCTTGAAGTTAAAAACCGAAGCCGTTTCACAGCTAATCGTGTCTAAATCAACATGAATTTCTTTCAGGAATATATTTTCTTCGGTTACATTATTTCTAAGTGCGCCGAAATCAAACCTTGTTACCAATTTTATAACATTGACTTTGCACTTTTTTTCTTTTACCTCTTTGAATGGAAGTATCAGACATTGAAACCTCACATGATGGTGCTCAGTTTGTTTACAAATTTATTTATAGTGTTATTTTCAAATTTCCCATCGTTATCTATAAACAGGGCCGTACACCGATTTTGGGTGGGGGGGGTCCGGAAAAATAAATTCTGATTGGGCTCAGTCATGTCCCGCACCACCTTGAAATTGAAGTTTGGTGAGACAGGTCGGGGCATCCGATGTGAGTACGGGCCCTCCCATAAGACCAAAGTAAACATATTTTGTTAATGCTTAGCCAAAGTCCATGGAATGATATGGATCTAAGACACATCGAACATAGTGTTAATCATTTAGAAATGAAGCTTCGCTCTCAATTTCAAGTCTATCAGTCAGTTTGTTTTCTAGATATCGTATGGATAGACAGATATACAGAAATACTCCCTTCCCTAAAACTCAGTCAAGTAGGTTTATGTTACTTACCTACCCGCTCCATGGGAAAGTTTCTGACTTGCTGTGATTTGCTTTGTTTCCCACTTTATGTTTAGAAGTCATGATCTTATAGTCCACCAATAACGCCATGTTCTTAGTTTGAAGTTTATCTTTGACGATGGAAGGATTATTAAGGAAACAGGATTTTTTCCGGAAATTTTCCGTCATTCAGTGATACAAAAATTAGTAAAACCACGTTTCGAAATCTGCCTTAGGTTAATTACTTACCTGAAGAAAAGATCGGATTGCAGAACTTGAAACGTGGTTTTACTAATTTTTGTATCACTGAATGATTGAAAATTTCCGGAAAAATCCTGTTTCCTTAATAATCCTTCCATCGTCAAAGATAAACTTCAAACTAAGAACATGGCGTTATTGGTGACATATAAGATCATGACTTCTAAACATAAAGTGGAAACAAAGCAAATCACAGCAAGTCAGAACTTTGTATGGAGTGGGTAGGTAAGTAACATAAACCTACTTGACTGAGTTTTAGGGAAGGGAGTATTTACTCGTGGGTTATTTCTGTATATCTGTCTATCCATACGATATCTAGAAAACAAACTGACTGATAGACTTGAAATTGAGAGCGAAGCTTCATTTCTAAATGATTAACACTATGTTCGATGTGTCTTAGATCCATATCGTTCCATGGACTTTGGCTAAGCATTAACAAATATTTTTACTTTGGTCTTATGGGAGGGCCCGTACTCACATCGGATATTTCGGACAAGGATGCCCAGACCTGTCTCACCGAACTTCAATTTCAAGGTGGTGCGGGACATGACTGAGCCCATCAGAATATATTTTCCGGACCCCCCCCCACCCAAAATCGGTGTACGGCCCTGCTTATAGATAACGATGGGAAATGTGAAAATAACACTATAAATAAATTTGTAAACAAACTGAGCACCATCATGTGAGGTTTCAATGTCTGATACTTCCATTCAAAGAGGTAAAAGAAAAAAGTGCAAAGTCAATGTTATAAATTGGTAACAAGGTTTGATTTCGGCGCACTCAGAAATAATGTAACCGAAGAAATATATTCCTGAAAGAAATTCATGTTGATTTAGACACGATAGCTGTGAAAAGGCTTCGGTTTTTAACTTCAAGACTTCGTTCCTGACCTTAGTGTTGATAACAATGTAAAAAATCTAAATAAATTATCATTCAAATGTGGTCTAATTGGCTGAGCATTAGCGAAGCCTATCACTCATGGGGCTGAAAATGTAATTTCTCTCTGACATTCTGTATGTGTGTCTGTCTATTTGGTCGTATGTGCGCAAGATATCTCATAAAAGAAGTCAGTGCTCTATAGACATGAACTTTTGCATAAAACTTCATTTATAGATTAACAACACTGCCTTCGATGATGGTGCGTATCAGTACATCGGAACTGGCGGAGCGTTAGCGAATATTTTTACATTAGTATTATGGGTAACCAGGATGGCAACGAGAAAGCTTCAAAGTAAACAATTTTTGGTTTGAACATACAATATTTCCATTCCAAGAGGTCAGAGGGAAAAAACATAAAAGAGTGCTTTTACATAATAAAGTTTATTATTTGAGAACTGATTTAAAACATAACTTAATGAAAACAAATCGTCAATGTATCATGTGGAAAAATATCTAGAGAAAGACTTCATCTGTTAACTCATAACTTTGCATAAAAATTCGTTTTTACATAGACGACAAGAATGCGTTCTATACTGGCGCATGTCTATCCAACCGTAAAATTTGAATGAGTGTATTGAAGCCTGGAGGCTGACACAATTTCTATTTTGTCTGCCGGAGGTGATAATTAAAAGGTTTTTGGTATGATTGTATTTGTGTCTGTTTTATGTATTGATTTATGCTCGCAGGTCATTTTATAAATGAAATTACCTTCAAATTTCGAATTCTCTCATACAACCTCAGCGAAGTCTTGTATGGCGTACTCCTACCTTGTATTTTATCAACAGATTGAACACAAATATTAGAATGACTAATTGTTGCTCCTATTTCGAAAAATGCATGGTTACACAAAACTAGTATTAGAATTTGTTCATATAAACCATTGCCATTCAAACCGATCAAAAGTGTAGTTCCTGAACAGCTTGTACCATTATTAGGTAACGAACTTAACTACATATTTGGCTCTGTACTGCTGGTTAATGACATAAAGGAGCAGCTAATGATGATAGAGCTCATGTGATGAGAATTACTCTACTGTACTCCCAACCTTGTTATTGGTTATTACTGTGCCATTAAAATTCAGGACATTGTGTGCTCAAAATCGTTTTGTGCTTAGTATGTACATAAAACATGTTAACGGAGGTTTATGCATTATTTGTACTGGCACATAAACTTAACAAAGAACTTTGAATGAAAATTGGAATCGTTGTGATCACGTTAAATCATCATAAACAATCAGGGCAAGAATGTAACTTAGAACTTAAGGTTCTCAAGTAACGTACAGTGAACTAATCAAGAACAGAACTACAGTTGTGTAAGGGAATTTTGTTATAAAGTTCTTATTTAATAAAACACACACACACATATATAATAAACATTGAATTACGAAAAGTACTTGCTAGGCCGGGACTCGAACTCGGATCTCTCACTTTCCGGGTGAATGTACTACCATTACACCACAGAGCCCTAACTGTTTACGATTCAATTTTTTTATATATAGTCGTATCTGTCACATATGCGTTTAAATAACCAAACTAACATATACTCGGAAGACCAAATACCTCTCGAACGATATTTATTTGCATTCATTCAATTTGTATTAATGGCAATATCCGAACTTAATTTAATTTCAATAATTATTGAATCATATAATTTTATATATATATATATATATATATATATATATATATATATATATATATATATATAGGTATAAAAGAAAACAAAACATGTTTCTTCAACTTGAAAAGCTTAATATTTCGTTACTTTTCAGTAACATTATCAAAAGCATGTATACAATAAAATATAAACAAATATAAAAATGAAGGTTATAAAAACATTGGAAACAACAAAACAAAACATATGGTATCAAAGAAGAAAATTAAACATGTAACCTTTCCTAAACACAGAGATAGATAAAAAGTTTGAATAATAAATTTAAATTAGCTGTGTCTCAAATTTAATCCAACTGGTGATTTTGATTGAAGAGCCATTATATTTGCTTGTTCATATCTTCTTAGTAATAATTTTGTGTATTCTTTATTGTCATAATTTTGAAACTTCTTGATGCCAATTAGAGAGAAACAATTTTCAAAGGTTTTGTTGTGTTGGACAGCGTGTGCAGATACGGGTCTAAGTAAATTTTGATGTCGAACATCGGCACGATGATTGTTCATCCTCAGCCTAAGTGACGTAGATGTTTCTCCAATGTAGTCTTTAGGGCAATGTTGACAGGATAATTTATAGACTACATTTTCACTGTTACATGTGATATCTTCTGCAATAGAATATTTTTTGTGCGTAACGCAACTTTTGTAACAGTTTGTAGATTGCATCATATTGCATATTCCACAGCGTGGTTTATTGCATGGATGGCATTTGTGTTTGAAATTTTGACTGTTGTCTTTATCTTTAATGTATTTTGGATGAACTAATAGATTTTTCAGATTTGGTGGTCTTTTGAAAATAATTCTAGGAGGTCTATTAAAAAGATCCTTTGTTTCTGGAGATTGTTCCAATATTTTGTAGGCGGTCTTCATAATTCCATTTACTTTGTATAATCCAGGATGGTACTGAGTTACAAATTTGGCATCTTTTTCCACAACACTTAAAACATGGTTTGTGTTTTTAGGCTTAGCTATTTCACTGTTAATTAATTTTGCAGGGTATCCTCTGTTGATTAATGAATTTGATAATGTTGTTACATAATTTTGGAAGTCAGTGTCATCTGTACATAGATACTTAGCTCTTAGAGCAAGACCCTTGGGTATAGATTTCTTTACATACTGTGGATGGCAGCTATCATAATGTAAATATTGCATACTATTTGTGTCCTTGACATGAATTTTAGTTTTAAAACGACCGCTGTTTAATAAAACGTCTACATCAAGGAAGGTCACAGAATTTGGCGATGTTCATTACTTTTAATAATGAACATACCATTAATAATAAAAGGTATAAAACAAAAATAACACAGCAACAAAATTTACACAAGTAAATAAATAAACATTTGCATAAAAAATTTTGTTTTATACCTTTTATTATACCTTTTTGAAAACGGCAAAGCCGAAATATTAAAGGAAATTTAAACTAAGAAGTCTAATTGGTTATAATAGAGCAATTCTGCATCATACAACCGAAGTGAATATAAATATATATATATACTTTTGGTCTTGGATTATTTGTGGAAGTCCAGGGAAGGTTTAAAAGGTGAGTAAATGTGATAAAATGCTAGGAATGTAATAAAAACACCAATTGTTTCCTTTGAAACAGGGATGGTTGATTATCATCAATTTTCGATTATCATTGATGTTAGATAATAAAACATCGTTGTTTTAAAATTGATTTTCCATTACTTTAAACAATGTTACATTCATTTCTCGAATTTAATAATTTATTCCCATGATGACGACGCTTTGTATGCAAAAAAACACCCATGTTATCACCGGAGTTTTTTTTAATTCACTGGAATTGCCTGGACTACCACCACACAATTTGGAGTTAAAAGTAGGATCAGTTGTCACCATTCTGCGTAACATTAATCAACCTCTACTGTGCAATGAAACATGGCTGTGAAAAAGACAATGAATAACGTCATTGAGGCAACAATCGTAAAGGGAAAATACAAAGGAAAGGATGTATTGATCCCGCGTATACCGATGATTCCAATGGATTTACCATTCAAATTTAAATGTCTACAATTTCCCGTTTGTCTGGCCTTTGCGATGACCATAAATAAATCGCCAGTCGGTGGTAGTTTGCGGAATCGACTTATTGAGTATCCCTGTTTCGCAGGACAATTATACGTCGCGGGTTCGCGCGTCGCAAAACCGTAATCTATGTTTATTTACGCACCACAAGGCAAAAAAATATAGTTTATTAGAAAACTTTAAAATGAGTAACGGAGTGTACCGTCACTGTGTGTGTCTGTCAATGTCAAAATTAAACCTTATAAACAGCCAGTATTTTAGACAAGCTTTGTTTTGTAAGTATCTGATTTTTGTGTCGTCACTAATTTTTAGCAACATCAAGTGTACGCTATGTTAAAACTATTTTGTAGCTTTTAAATATTTTAAAACTATTATAAGCAACATTATAATAATAAAACTTGATCGCCTACATTTTATCTGTGATGCATTTAATGTAGATAAATATATTATATTAATTTGTATTGTAAACGAGTTTCAAATTAGAACTTATGGTATAGCCAGTTTATACAAAATGGTATTGCAAACTTTATTTTGCACAGACTTAATCGTTGTGACGTGCCAATTTATTATGCAATCTCATGATTCTTGTGTAATTAACAACATAATAAAACTTGATTGACAGTATTTTTTTATGTAGGTAAATAAAGATGTTATTTTCATTATAATATAAGCAAGTTTCAGATTAGAACTTTTACACTTCAAATTTTATTTTGTATGCTCCTATTATTGTGACATGAAACTTTTCAAGCTACACCATGTGTAATTAATTGAAAAATAATAAAACCTTTTCTTTTTTTTAGTTTATTTTACACAAAGGTTTAGCATATTAATGTATCGATTGAGACAGTACTAAGTCTGGTAGGTCAGCTAGTATTGTATAGTAATTACATTACTTAGGCTATATAATTATTACATGGCATATAATACTTATAATGGCGTTTAAACTTACTATGTATTCACATGCATATACAACTTACTTATAATAGTTATAGAAATGATTAACTTGTGGATACATCATCTATCAGGTATTGTGGGTTCAAAGCTAATGACTAAAAGCACAAACTTGGCAACATTAATCCTTTGTTGTCCTTAAGGAGCTTCTTGTAAGTTTTTCAATTAATTTACATCATTGCTTTCTCTCTCGATTTAAACAACATAAGTTCATTGTAATATTTTCTCCACCCTCCGATTACAACATTAAAGCAGGTTAGACCGGGTCAGCGGGGGAGGCTTCCCGTTCGCCCCTCAGCGGACATCTTGGCTCGGTAAGTAACTCCTAATGGACCGTTGTTTAACAATTTCATTTTCAATATAGAGGTAGTACACGTGGAGTTTCACACAAAATCCCAACCCTCTAAGTCAACACATATGATAGTTCTCGTATATAAAGATGGACACACACACACAAAGATGTAATTCTTCTTATGTAACCAATTGGTGGGAGACGCTGATAAACGCTCAGCCAATTACACTTCGTGGCTAATTTTAAATGCATACTAGATTATACTTCATATTTATTGTAAAATTACCTTGTATATTTTCTGTCCGATAGTATAAAAAATCCAAACTTACTTGTAATTGCAAAAACACAAAAATAACAAACATTTGCATCATCCAGTGAAAAATATCTATTAATATTTTCGTATGGTGGATGTTATTCCCTCTATTTTAAGGCCACTATCCCCGCTGTTTATATATATATAATTTAATAAAAACATTGTATGGTTTAGTTAAGATAGTTTAATTTGGACCCCGCTGATAAGTGTTGTACTTAGCGGGGCCATTGAAATGTAAGCTTTTGGAAATAAACCAATTCAATTCAATATATCCCAGCGGAGCAAGTACTTTTTGTGATTCAATGTTTATTGAAATTAAATTCGGCTATTGCCATTTTTACAAATTTAATTAATTTAATATACTAATTAATAATAACTATTTTCGACTTCTGAGCTGTTCCAAATTTTAAGACACTAGATCTTCGCAAATTTATTTTTATCTCTATAAAATATTATTATTTAACGGACACAAAAGTGAGTTCATTGGAACTTTTAAGCTATGATACATAAGATCCATGTTCCGTCCATTCCTTTTTTTATAAGTAATCCCAGTTAACTTAAAACAATGAAACGCCATTTACATTTTAGCTCCCTGTGATGATGACATTGCAGATTAAGTTAATACGAACGTTAAGGATTTATATCATATCAATATAACAATCAATGTAATTTCTGTCTGTCCGCAACATATCTCGTAAATGAGCTCACCTATAGATGTTACATTGTGCATGAAGTTTCATTGATACATCAGAAACTTTTTCAAGTTTCAATGATGGTGCATGTCACCAAATGGGATTTGGATTTAGCTGAGCGTAAGTTCACTTTGAGCTTCTTTGTTACCGTATTTTCCTATATCTTCTTACTGACGCGGACTTCAGAATTCTAAAGTCAATTCTAAAGTGATAGTGCCAGATTTCAGACGCTGCGTTAAGCGAAAGGTGATATTGAGCTAAAACCATCATTTTGCCACTCGTTTATCCAAAAGTATTATGGCATTATGGTTTTGACTGAAAAACCAACAGTAAATTATTTGTAGGAAAAAATTTAAATTTTAACCTATAAAAATGTTTTTACGAGATTTACATAGTAACGTTTGAGGACAGAGTGTAGTTATTGTATTTAAAATGCCATATGCCCGTGATGGTAGCGAAGGATCGAGTGCTTATGACACAGACTGCATCCAATTATTCGTATTGTCCCAGTAATGTTGTAGCGCCCCCCCCCTGAGATCTGAACCATCATGTACTCAGCTCATGCCGCCCCTGGGAGTCTAGTCTAGCCACACACGTGTGAGATAGACATTCTAATCTACCATTGAGGACAGTGTTGGACAGATTTTTATAATTTCTTATATGCAGCTATGATTGGCGTTAGTTAAAAACAGATTTAATGTGAGTTAACAAAGAATTTCATAAAAAGACTGCTTTTTTTAAAGGACGCTACTGGTTGCATTTCTGTACGTTTAAATCAGACACATATAACAAGTTTGAAATAATTACACCATTACCTTTATATTTAGTAGTTCAAAACAAATGATAATAATAATATAAATCTTTAAACAAACAAAATATATATATATATTATTAATCGCAAGCAAAATTAGTTGTAATTGCATCTCAGTAATTGCATTGTATTTATAAATATATTTGTAAAAAAACATTTTTTAACTTATGAAAATACAGAAACGATATAATGAATCCAAGCATTTCATGCTTGAATGCAGCACTCTTATTTTATTGGTAATGTATTATAAAATAATGTTATAACAAAATAAATTAATAATCCTCAGCATTATTTTAGGACTAGATCAAGAAAAAAAATATATATATATATATATATATATATATATATATATATATATTTATTTATTTATTTATTTATTTATACACATCGTGTCTCTTACAATGTCAGAAGAAGGGATATCCCAATCGAAAGGTATAATTTACATTTCTCAGAGTTATATTTACCAGATACAATTTAACCAAATTTCTCTACCAGGTGTATGTATGGTAACAGAGTTCGTTTAAAACCCTCCTCCTTACTACAAAGAGTCTAAACTTAATATCATTATTTTATTTCTTGTTTAACTTTCAATTAATTTACTATGTACTTTCAGGAACGCTAATACAGGATTTTATAATTTTTATTCTTATTTAATTTGCTTTGCATGAAAATAAAATGAATTCCTCGCCAGAGTAACGTTAATTAGTGATGAAAGAGCGAGTAAGAAATCCAATACTGAGGCAGCAGAAGTAAATAAACAATTTCCTCACTTCATGAATTTTGAGTTCAAATCCAAGTAACCTATTAGTTATTGAAGTGCCTAAAATCTCGCGCTGCCACAGACATGACTGCTGGAATCTGGTGCCAACGTACTTCTGAGGAGATCCAAAAGGAGCTCAAAACGAACTTTGTATCGTTTCGACGTCAGAGAATTTTATACAACAACAAAAAATGTAAAACTCTCTTTTATTCTAAGCGACTCTGATGTCAAAAAGCCTAAGAGTTCGTTTTGATCTCTTCAGGCGTACGTGGACTCCAGATTTCAGGAGCTTTGTCAGTGAAAGGGATAGATGCTGCAGTAAGCGGGAGGTGAAATGAAGCTAATCTCAATATTTACACTACATGTAATGGAAGCGCATACATGAGATCAGGATGTAACAGCAGTTAATACTTCCTGCTAATTACTACATGGATACCGATGTTATGATAAAGATTTTTAGACAATCATGCAAGACTATTTTTCTTCTAATTATCTACGATGTAATATGCATTACGCTATAACCTACATGTTACTGTCACATGCATGATTAATGTTTTTCGCATGTACGAATGTACCGATCACCTAATAATCCATCTCTCACACTAATATATTGAAGTGCTCTTTTGTACAGTACACCATCAATCAACCTTTTCAAAATCTGTCGTAACAAGAAGGGTGAAAAACGTGACTTCCAGCACGAAGGGTTAATGTTGTTAATTTAACATAATATTATGTAAAAGCACAGGTTCTCAATAGATCACTTTTATAATTCTCTTAGATTTATTTATTTAATAAATGAAGTTCCAATATGCCAGAATTTGTATGACGCTATTTATCGGAAAAAATATTCACAGTAGATTCAAACAGAATTTCTCCAAAGTAAATATGTCTTATATAGTACAACTATTAAAAAATAAATTATTTATTTTTAATACTGACCTTAGAATTATGGAGAGTTTTATTTTTGAACATTATAACTATAAGACTCTATAAAACTTTTCTTTCTAGTTTTGTCTTTGACCATATAAAGTGCAGAATAATTGTCAAATCATCACCTACAAAATATAACATTCTTAAAACAGTCTATTTTATATGTAAACTTTTATATATATATATATATATATATATATATATATATATATATATAAAATATAACCGAAATATCTAAATTGTACTACAATTTTCTTATCTTCATATTGTTCTACTCAGCCAAAAGGATTATTATGCTCTCCAATCCTTGTTTAATAGATTAATTTAAACACTTAATAAGACACAACGTAATAAAACGTAAAAGATACGGTGAATTTCGTTTTATAAACTACACTTACAATGAATAAATACAAGGAAAATAGGACATGGAATCTAAAGGAAACGAAAATATTCCCTATCCCACTGTTATAGAATATGTCACCGGACGTTGACCGGAGCATAGATATTTCGACACATACACAGTATTCAAACATTACCTGAAATACTTTTTATGTTTCCCTTAGAATATATCCACCTTTTATCATACAATATTTGTAAAGTGGAATTCATAAAATTTAATATTCTGTAGAACTACAACTTTTAACGAAATATAAAATGCAGATAATCAAGGTATTTATAACTGACTAGCTGTAACCCTCGCCTTCACATACATGTAAATTGAAGTCCTTAGCCTACTTGGATAAAGCATTAATAATATAATACAATGATGTCCTATTAAATTTTTTGTTTTTAAATGAGCATAAATCAGATAATTATTATTTCAGAGTTCATTTTTAAGACGATCAAGTGTAAATACTGACTCTTATATCAGGCTTTGCTTGTACAGGAGCATGACCGGTTCGATGAATTATACCGGTGTCTTAAAAAAACACACTCTTCCCCCCTATTCACACTCTTATGAATAGAGACAGAGTTATTTACTTTTGGTGATGTTTATATGACCAAGTAAGGTGTTTTTATGTATGTAAATTTTTTATTCCTCTCCCCCAAAATGGGCCAAAGTGAAAATGTTCAGATAAAAACCCCTAGTAAATAACTCGTAATTTTAAATTTATTCTAAAAAGAAAAAGAATGGCGCAAACTAAAGGTAACTAATGTTACTCTATCGAATTTGGTAGCCAATTAAAGTTTAAATTGTTTCATAAAACCCCTACAGTTTAATTTACATTTAAAGTTACTGTAAGGCACAAAAAACATTCACTCACTAGTTATTTTGAGAACTTACGACACGAAATCATAAAACAAGTTATTATAAGAAACAACGAACATCAACAACCATGATTAACATAGCATTTATTAAGTTTTGTTTTGTATGACCTATTAGGAAGTCTTGGGTGAGCGGTTTTGCCATGTCACCTCTTATTGGTAACCAGTTAGTATATGAGACACTTTCAGACCAATTACTGTACCTTGTTGTCCTAATCATGAAAATATAAACATAATTCTCACAAACCCATAAAACAATAAATTATTTCCGACTCTTGTAACCGACTTTCAGTGATATTTCCAGTGCCATAGGTGACTTGCCTATTTTCATGATGAAGAAAATATGCAAACATACTTAGTAGTGAGAATTCTAGAATAGTAAAAAAGTCTACTAGATAAGGAAGAAATCCTTACTAATTTTATGCTGAAAAATATCAAAACAATCGTATATAATAGGATTTGCGTTATAGAAGTCTTGCTGTTTTCGGACATACAAATCTGAGGAAGAATGGCTCGTTGAGGCGTGTTAGTGTCCATTCCTTCGTTTTTCTTTATGCTACTGTAAAAATTTAATATCACAATTTCATGGAATCCAATTGGTTTTGATTAACTTATATATGTACAAACACTGACAGCCATCATCGCATTATGATCAATAAGGTGGATTTTATAACAGTGTTTTGATAGAATTTTCAAAAACAAACGCTTATAACAAAATATTTCCAAATAAATTTGCTGTTTTTGATTCGTCATTGCCGCAATCAAGAATAAAAGCAGCTTCTTTTCTGTTATCTGCATTCCACTACTGATCGCTGTGTTCTTCATATTTCATACAATTAAAATGTTAACAAACATTTTGGCCTTTTTGACGAGTTTCAGCTGAAACATCAAAGAACGTTTTAAGCCGCGTTTACACTGGCAACAAAACATGTTTATAAACAATGTTTCGGAACAATTTTCCTCAAATCGAAGAATAACTACTTGGAACAATGTTTATAAACAGAGTTTCGGAACAGAAATTCGGTGTTTCTCTACATGTTTCTTGTTTCCCGTAGAAAGCGGTAAGATCAAAGGGTGTTTATAAACATTGTGGAATGTTTCGGAAACACAAGACGTTTAGATATAGGAACATTGTTGAGAAACATAAATCATCAGGTCTACCAATAATTTTTTATGCGTTCTGTTGGTAGAACAAGTTGTGAGTATATTTTGCTTCGATGGAATGAAAACAATGGTTTCATACAAAGTCAAGAATTCCAAAAATGTGTTTCTTCTATCAACTTGTCATGAAAAGCCATCAATTGATAAGGACTAAAAAAAACCTCTAATCATTGAGACATACAACGCAACCAAAGGTGCAGTTAATACTTTGGATCAAATGTGCCATCAAATGACGTGCAGCCGAAAGACGAGGCGGTGGCCATCATGTGTATTTTCTGGCATGATAAATATCATGCTAGTTAATTCCTATGTTATTTACACTAGTAACATGGTGAAAATGGGCCCAAAACCCCTTTCAAGGAGAAACTTTCAATTCAAATCCAATATAAAGTCATCACACCATGGCCTCAGCACCGTACGAACTACCCAAACTTGACAAGAATAATGTCCCTCAACACCCCCGTCGAACAATTTGTGGAATATGTCCATCAGCAAAACGGAGGATGACGTCAATCTTTTGCTGCCGATGTGCCAAGCCAATCTGTGCCGAGCATCGCGGAAGATGCTGTGTCCATTGTATAGATGAGATTTAACCATAGACTTAGTTGTAAAAAGGTTTACTAAGCTGTATTATAAGTGTTTATACGCAATTAAATGGCATTTTTGTAAAATAAAATAATGTATTTGTACATTTTTTGAAACCTGTCGTAATTTTTACGATTCGTTAGCTTTAAAGTAACTTTTTGAACACGTTAGCCTCTAGGGTTAAGGTCTTTGAATAGGTCACTTCCACTATAAACACCTCGTGACGCAACTGAAGGCCTTACCCAGAACCTCCTGGGTTCTCTGTCACATAACAAAACACAGGTAGCGGCAGCTAGAAGAAGAACATCCTCCTCGTCAGACGACATCTTCAAGAGTGGCTGTCCTAAAATGTTTCCAGAAACAATGTTTATAAATATGTTTTGTTTCCAGTGTAAACGCGGCTTTAAGTGTCAATAGTTGTTTAATGTCAGTTAATGTCGTATTTTAAAAATAAATATTACATTTATTTTCCCAAATTTTGATGTGTTTCCAATCTTTCTACAAATCCATCTTTGGCTTCAACAATTTTTTTTTAGTTAGACAAATTGATCCAGCCGGTCTTATTATTATCGCTTACCAACATATGACTCGATTCATTTATAAGATTAAAAACTTTTCGAAAATAATTCCATCGATTTTAACACCTCAGATCTCAGACGCTGTACAAAGCGGAAGTGAACTGGAGATAAACTCATCAGACTATTGTTGAATAAAACAATTACTACTTGAACAAAATAATTAACTTTGTGCTATCTAGACGGTCCGGATCTCTACTGTTACAGCTCACAAATCTTAAAACTTAATTAACTATCTTGTTGTTGTAAAATAAGCAAACTTATCGTAGCCATCTTACACAAGTTTCAATGTATAGCGTGCTCCTATAAATATCCATTTTATTCTTGACCTCTCATGATGAATTATACTACTGCGTTACAAAGTTTTAAAATACTCTAACTCTTATTATATTTTTATTATTGATGCCCCTCGAGATAGTTTTGACTACCCTCATTACTTTAATCGAATGTGAGTAATTGTCTAGTTGAATCGTACTCTCAGCGCTCGCTAGTAACCCAAACCAAGTAGATTATTAAGTTTATATGTAATTTATATTTTAGTATGGGTATATGGTAACTATAGAAATAAAGCCATTTATAATACTTTACATTTAGATATATGGTAATTGAAAAAATTATTGCTAAGAACTTAAATTATGTATGTAAGTAGTAGAAATGAACGGTTATGAGAATGAGAACAAATTGGAAATAATAGATCCAGGCTCGGAGCGCTAGTTACGCGGTAAAAAATATATAAAAGGAGATCGATGATTGAGGTTATGAGCAATTTACAGAAAGGATTAAAATGACTCCACTCATCATCGTAGTTCTTCCTCTTCTCGCACAAACGCGGTTCGGCATGACTGAATCACCGCATCAGGGTTCGCATGGAGTCGACCGGTATCTATTGGTAGATTGACAGTCACTTCATAGCAGTCACTGGCACCGGTTGGAGGGGGGGAGCACGTGGTGCAAAGGAACTCATTTGTCAAGCTAAATCCCACTTTATTTATTTATTCTTCTAATGGAATTACACCAGTAGCACACATAAATAAGTTAAAAAGAGTATAAACTATTGATAGCACTAATAATAGTCTATTTACATATGTAATTAAATAACAAACAGTCTTCAAAATAAATAATAAGCAAAACAGCGAATAAGTAATAAATATAAGTAAGTAAATCGTACCATAAATCCCCCCCCCCCCCATAAAATCTTTCCATAAATCCCCCATAAATCCAACGCGCTTTATAAAATCTAACGGGGGCCAAGGGAGGTTTCGAGATACCCCACACATTTTTAAGACAGAGCGCTCCCGGAGTATAGAAAGAGAGATAAACGACTGCGAAAGATAGACCCGTACCCCTCGGTTACATCTTTAACAACTGTATCACAAACTCCACGGGGAGCGTCCAGCAGACACTATGCCGACAGATCAGACCATCACGTGACCTTAGGCGATGTCAATTGGCCAATAGGGAACAATCACCTGATTTGACGTCTAGTCTAGGGCTATAGTGCAACCAGTGTATTGATTATTTTAGATAGAGAAGTAAAATGCAAACCAAATTATTCTAAATAATATCATTGAATCTCATGTAAATAAAATTAATTGTAAATATTATACAGAAATTATTATTTTAGCCTCGTTTTGAGCAAATGTTTAGACCTGTATACACAATACACACCTATAAAATGCCGATAAATATTCTTGGTTTTTTTCTGTTAAGTTATTTTTTTCATAAAGGAGGATGTTTGTCTCATTATTTTATTATTCAGGAATGTTATTATCACTTATTACTCAAACTAAAAACTCAAAATTGCAAAAAAATCCATATTTTATATTAAAAAATTTGTATTCGCTTTTATGTAATTCGTGTTATATTTTGGCAAAGACAAAACTTGTATTATATTGTTAGCTTCTATTTTGCCTACAACAGTAATTTTTATTAGTTAAATGAACCTATAAAAATGATATTGAAAACGTCCAATTCATCCGATTGCGTTTGGATTAAAAACTATTGAATTTGAAATAAATACTAATGTAAATAATATGATTATAATGATATTACATTATCATTTCGTTTAGCCAGTTAATAAGAAATAATTTATAATTTACTAATTTGATTATAAAAGCTGATATCTCTGTTCTACAGCCTACAAATTTTTAAATTAGCCTACTCTGCATATTAACCGATTAACAATTTAAATTGTTCGAGTTTTCTTTGAGACTGATCTGCATCTCATTATTCGGTTCTAAATAACATCTATTTTAATCTTCCGGTAAAAACTTTAGGAAAAAGAGAGCAATTTAACTTTCTTTAATGGAACGATCTTTTTATGGAAATTTTGTGAAAACTTAAATTCATATTTCCGACATTTGTATTCATACCTATTTATACAAACATAAACAGTTATCGTTTTAATATTGTGTTTGGAAAATTTAATTTAAAATTAACTTATTTTAAATTTATAGTTGAATCACATAAAAAACTTTTACTCACTTGTTTTCTTTTTAACACATATTACATGAAAACGTTTTCTTCCTAGACAGTTTCATAGGTCACAGTCATAACCTTGAGCTTGGAGCTTGGAAACATAAGCTTGGAGTGGCAGTTACAATAATGGTTGTATTATCACATCCGATGTATAAGTAAAAATAGTTCTAAGTATACCTGTTAATTTCCCTATCAATAATTATAGTAATAATATAGATGTCGAGTATGTTTTTATTTTGACCATAGGCATATGTAAATAGTAAAAGTGGATATTTACGTGCGACTGAAATTAAAACAATACGTAACTCATGCACCTGTGTAAAACACTTTGCTTTTAAATGGTTGTTAGTTTTTAAAAGGAAATATATTAGTTTTGATACTATTGTCATCAAATTGAACCTGCAACAAGATACATGTAAATCAATTTTAGTTTTTCAATGCAATATGTATAAACGATACAATTCAACAGTAAGCACTAGTTGTAACACACTATAGACCGAAATTATATAAAATAAATTGTTTTAAAACTTCGTTTTTCTGTAATTTCGGCCATTTCAGTAACTTTAATTTTTCAAGAGCATTATGATGGAGCGAATTAAGCATTCGGCGAATGAATGATTATGATGTAACACGAATTTATATAATAATGTCAATACTTTACTTAACAAACCAAACACGTTCTCTACGAGAACTTGCTGACACAAGCTGTCTGTGGTGCTTGTCTCAATACTAAACACAGCCCGCTTATTGTAGTCAAAGTATTAAGCTGACACCAGCTGTCTTTGGTGCTTGTCTCATTACTAAACACAGCTCGCTTATTGCAGTCAAAGAATTAAGCTGACACCAGCTGTCTATGGTGCTTGTCTCAATACTAAACACAGCCCGCTTATTGTAGTCAAAGTATTAAGCTGACACCAGCTGTCTTTGGTGCTTGTCTCATTACTAAACACAGCTCGCTTATTGCAGTAAAAGTATTAAGCTGACAACAAGCTGTCAATGGTTTTTTTTTCAATAGAGACCACTTATCATTTACTGTACCCAAAGTATTATGCACTATCATTCTTTCCACAACTGTTAAGCAGTAATGAATTCATTCAACATTAAACCGTATTGAATCACTAAAAATGTCATAACTGGTATTATGATTGATTCTCATAACAATACGAATTACGAAATCGCTAGAAAAATACAGTACTTTTACCTAAAAGTGTAATGGTGTAAATGTTTACGATGATCATGTAGTATTATTGTTGCTTTGCATTGTTTGTATTGTTTATAAACACAAATATTGGCATTCTTTTGTGAATATCTATTCTCCTTTTTTAAATAATAGCTCTTCATTAAATGTTACATACTTTCGCTATAGCAATTCAAAATTTTATTTGACCTAACCCGAAAACTACTTAAAACTGTTTTCATAAACCTCAATATTACAGTCCTTTCTTGATTGGGCATCCAGCTCAGAGAACAACTTAGTAATAAGTACTTGTATTACTTGGTGTAAAAGAGTGAACCCAATCAAACTTCCGACTGAAAACAAAATATACCTTGATTGGTTTCTTCAACGCTGAATGTATATGAGTGAGAAGTAAATTTATTGAGCAGCTAATTTTTAACGCTTTTCCTCTAATACCGTGAGAAAGCTGGTGCGATAATAATCACATTATACGCGTTGTGAAAGAAATTAAGTACAAGTACTTTAAACTAGAAATGTTTGTACAGAGTGGTTTTTAATCCCAACGTTAAAACCGGTAATTTTTTGTTAAAATTGGTTGAATTAATGATTCAGCACATAAGCAAACAGAAAAGGAGCATTAATGCAAACACAAGCTGTATATACGGTTACAATACATGAAGAACAATTACTACTAGTGCAGAATACATGGAAACAATTACTAAAATACTATTAAATAATAACCAGTAATATAACTGTTCGTCAAAATGTTATTATTCATCTCTAAAATGTAACACAAAGTTTTTAACAGCTTCTATGAATAACTTCAAAAGGGGAAGTTTTCTAATGAATATAGCTTCGTTCTTTTCCATGTAAATGAATAATTTCAGAGCTTTATCCGGTTCATTTACTTCTCTCTGTTTGCGGGGTTTTATACTCCAAACGGCTACATTCACATATCAAATGCACGTCTATATTTTTCTGTAAACCTTTACTGTCCGTAAAATTATAAACACATTTTAATAACGATACATAAATTATTAGTTAGTACTTACTCGAAGTCCTCCATATTTATTGATTTACTTTCTTGTACTAATTTAGAAGTTCATTTACATTACAGAAGTTCAAAATTCAATGAATACAGCGTCTTCTACACCGCAACTGTTGAAAAAAATCTAGTTGAGATGATATTCTCGTTGCATCGAATGCAACCTCTGTGGTCTGCAAATTCGTTCCATTTGGCAGATGGCCTTACAGCCAATGCCACAATAATCAATAAAAAAAACAATATAGAAATTTAAAAGGTATTTTAAATTTCTGTCAGATCAAGTGTCAGATCGCTTTGTTTTTATAATTGGCTGAATTCGTTTGTAACGTGATAGTCACTTTCCTTTAAATTGATTGATTGATTGATTTGTTTTTATACAGTAAGAACTTTTACAATGCATTGCCCCTTTTGCAAAAAGTGGATAGAACGACAGAATAAAACAACTACCTGTCCCAGTTGCACTAAAAAATTTTTAAGATGCGTCGAATGTTTGACAATAACCGCTGATACTTTCAACTTTTGTATCAAGTACGGTCACAATTTGAACCGCATAATAAGAATTAACAGGGCCAAGGAACAAAAAAACGAAGTGAAACAACAAATTTTATCAAAACCGAAGTTCGTCTCAACAATGCTATCACCATCATCATCATCTGAAGGAATAACATTTTCAGAACTTAATTTAACTGGTGAAGAATTAAAATATTTGGATGAGATAGAAGATCAAATCAGGAGCACAACATCGGCAATATTCTGGCTGTGCCAAACTTGTCCGAGTCACCGAGGCCTCCCGCCACGACGTCAATCTCGTTGGATGAAATAGGAGAAAGTAAAGAGCACATCAGCAATATTCTGGCTGTGCCAGACTTGTCCGAGTCTCCGAGGCCTCCCGCCACGCCGTCAATCTCGTTGGATGAAATAGTAGAAAGTCAAGAGCACATCAGCAATATTCTGGCTGTGCCAAACTTGTCCGAGTCACCGAGGCCTCCCGCCACGACGTCAATCTCGTTGGATGAAATAGGAGAAAGTAAAGAGCACATCAGCAATATTCTGGCTGTGCCAGACTTGTCCGAGTCTCCGAGGCCTCCCGCCACGCCGTCAATCTCGTTGGATGAAATAGGAGAAAGTCAAGAGCACATCAGCAATATTCTGGCTGTGCCAGACTTGTCCGAGTCACCGAGGCCTCCCGCCACGCCGTCAATCTCGTTGGATGAAATAGGAGAAAGTCAAGAGCACATCAGCAATATTCTGGCTGTACCAGACTTGTCCGAGTCACCGAGGCGTCCCGCCACGCCGTCAATCTCGTTGGATGAAATAGGAGAAAGTCAAGAGCACATCAGCAATATTCTGGCTGTACCAGACTTGTCCGAGTCACCGAGGCCTCCCGCCACGCCGTCAATCTCGTTGGATGAAATAGGAGAAAGTCAAGAGCACATCAGCAATATTCTGGCTGTACCAGACTTGTCCGAGTCACCGAGGCCTCCCGCCACGCCGTCAATCTCGTTGGATGAAATAGGAGAAAGTCAAGAGCACATCAGCAATATTCTGGCTGTACCAGACTTGTCCGAGTCACCGAGGCCTCCCGCCACGCCGTCAGGTTCTAGCGAGCAAAGTGAAGATATCGTTAGCAAGCCGGGTTTATAAATAATATCAATTAATCTAACATATTATGTTGCTGATTCAAGTGCCGATTTTTTTAAGTGCCGAGAAATTTAAGAAAATATGTTTCTTACCATAAAGACTGATCGATATATGTTTAATTAATATATATATATATTATTTTATTTTTATATATATAATATATTTTATTAAAAAAAAAACATTTGAATTGTATCAAAATTGATTTTTATTTCAGACAGAACATTAGTAACAACATATATATACCCAAGTTCACAACATGACACATTTAGTAATTATATCTCACATGGTTTTAAATTTTGTTTTTTTATTCTAGAAATTTTGATAACAATTCAAAATTAATAAAATATTTTTGCATGCATTAAATACAACACATTATTATTGTCAAATTATCATCATTATCATATCGGACAAAAGGCAATCAATACAGGTAATCATATTGAAAGGATTTATGGTGTAATATGATGGAACCCTACAATTTTTTTAATAAGACTACTTTAGTAATAATGCATCTACTTCCGACGCTTGTATTCAGCTTCTGATAATAGGGAAAGAATGTGCCATCCCTTTGCTTTTTCTTTAACTACAGTAAAATTGTTAAGGGATACATCCAGTTTCAACCTTATGTGCAAAAAAGCATTCGCAGCTTTCTTAAAGGTGGGTATTAGAACACCGTTTAAATATCATTTTCAATGCATTAGATGGTTTATTCGTCATTGGTGCAATCTAAAATAAGAATTGGATAATAATTTGTATTTGTAATCAGCATAACACTACTGATCAAGCATTGTATAATTATGTAATATTTAATATGTTATAAAATTGTAATGTAAACAAATATATCTGTGACTTTTGTGAATTTCAGCTGAAAGTGTCAACAGCTGTTTAGGGTCAGTTTGGATTACGTGTCGTAAATATTGTAATTAATTATTTTCTTGAGTTATTAAATATTCTGACAAACTCTTCTAATGTTTCTCACCTTTTAAACCTTCCCTGGACACAAGCAATTCAAGACCAAAATTAGCCAAATCGGTTCAGCCGTTCTCGAGTTTTAGCGAGACTAACGAACGAAAATTAATTTTTATTTATATAGATTTCAAAAACCATTAAAAGTAAAAAAACTCAAAATTTCCACTGTTTTTGTTCTTGCTGTTTCAAATCAAAAGAAAGATTAATACTGTATTGTCATATTACGTTTTAATGCGGCGGACCGTTGAACCTTTTAAAGTGTAATACTAATAAAAACCAAGAAGATTATGAATGATTTAAAAAGAATACTAAAAGGCTTTATATTTAATTAAAAACATTTGGTCACCTATACAATAAAAGTGGATCAGTAAATAATGCAAAATATATAAGCTTTTAACTGCCGTAATGCACGGGTTACGGTGATAAGGGGAGTCCAAAGTGAAAATATTTTTTTTAAGATATTTTTTATTATTAAAATATAGTTTATGTTGAACATTTTGATACCAAAAATAGGCATTTTTGAAATGTCTAATGTGGTAAAATAAATATTTTAAAACATGCTTGCACGGACATTTTTACGTTTTGATCACAGCACAGCAGATTCAAGAACTGCAGTAAGTGACAATAACGTTTATTTTTACGTTTTGTATAGTCTAGAAGTGAACAAATACAATAATAGGTATTTCTGTTGGTTGTGTTGGCAACGTTGAAAATGACAAACATTATACAATTTATCATATGTTATGTTTTGTTTTGTTTTGTTTTTGTAGTCGAGTGCCGAAAAATGTTTTTGTAGGGCGAAACACTCTTGAACTAGGAGTGTATGATGCCATAGTAACTTTTAATGAGGGAAATATAGGTAGAATCAAAGTATTGGAAAAGTTAGGGATCACAGATTTAGGCAAGAACACATTAGAAGCACTCAAGATGGCTGATGCATCGCGTGTGAGGAAAGCGGAACTAGCGGCTCAGTTGGCTACCAAGGAGGCTAGGATCAAAAGAAGAAGGCAAAGATTGGCAGAAGAAGAGGTTGATGATCCTGACTACAGCCCTGGTGGATTTAACAAAAAACAATTGTAAAATGTCTACTTTATTTGACAATATATTAGTTTTTCTTCATTTTCTGAAATTCCAATTTCTTTTGTACTTAGGTACGCATAAAAAACTATTTAACATAATGTCATTAAACTTTTTTAAACCTTTAGTACTGTCTAATACACCTTTGGACGAAGAATCATTATGATTGGGTCAACATTGCGATAGGTAAAAATATATATCATATAAAATTATTTAAAAAGTAGTATTTCCGAAAACAAATCATAAGTATGGTTGCTTTTGACTTTTTTCATTTGACTCTTAGTTAAAATTTTACCTTATGAATCGATGAACAAATGTGCAAAATTTCATTTCTTTATGATTATTATTTTTATAGCAATATGTACCTAAAATAAGCCAATTTAACGTGGGCGGTATAGGGATGTTGGACTCCCCCTTAAACGTGTCAAAAGTTCACTTGAAGCGTTTTAGTAGAGTAAATTAAAATACAACTGACATAAAAGGAACCGAATATAACCTAATATCCATTTGTAGAAGAAGAAGAAGAAGAAAAAGTGCTTTATTAAACGATTACAAATAAGGTATATTTATAAATAGCAAATATGGTAATAGTGGCAAAAAATAAAATAATTTGAGTGTTTGCAAATTTAGAGACTTTGTTCGACAGGTATATTTTCCACATAGTTATATAATGGTATGTAAAAAAGAAGAAGAAAAAAAATAAATAAAATAGAAATAAATTTCATAGAAACTAAAAATTAAATTCATTGACGAGCTCCCACCTATACTTCCAAGCTAATTCATGTATTTCCCTAAACTTTGCCAATCCATTCCGTTTAAATAGCAGTCATATTCATGTTTTGACAATGTACATTTTCCGAGATAATATTTTCTAATATGCGATAAAATCGGGCAGACCGCAACGTAGTGAAACACGTTCTCATTTTCATGCCTGTTGCACAATGAACAAGAAAAGTTTCCTTCCTGCAACCATGGCTTGTAATTGAGGTCAACAAGTTCGGCTCTGGCCTTTATTGCCCAAGATATAATACAGATATCTGTGTTATCAGTGAGGAACGACCTGTCACCAAGGTCAATATTGAGGGTCAGGTACTGTGAGTGGTACAGAGAGGTCCTCGCCCTGCCTACACAGTCAGCGCGCCACGCGGTTCTCAACCCCTCCACCACGCTCCTCAGCTGATCCGCCACTCTCTCCCTCTTTTTTTTTTTTTTTTTTTTTTTTTATTCTTTTTTTTAGCCTCAGCTTTTTTTTTAAGCTATGCTGGCTTCGATGTACACTGATATTTTATTACACTGGTATTTTTGATTTACAAAGTACACTATCAATCGTGTCTAAGTATTTATTTACAAAGTACACTATGAATCGTGTCTATGCCTGATTGGACCTCCCCGGGATTTGAACCCGTGATCTCTCGGTTAGAGAGCCGAGACTATAACCATTAGTCTACGGAGGAGGACTATACACTCTCTCCCTCTCATCTATCCTTAGGTCTACAGTGATACCACACTTGCGGCCCAACTTTACCCATTCCCGGTACCAATAGATGCGTTTATTGATTATTTCCTTCGCGAGAATTACAGGTAGCCGATCTTGAGGTAATGAAAAAAGTTTAGAAATATAATCAAGATTATAGTTTAATGTATAAAAGAGCAACTTTTCAAATTTTGTTTCTAAATATAAAACATAATTTGGCGTATTAGTAGGGAGAGAGAATAATTTTTTAATGAAATATTTTTGTACCGACTCAACCTTCTCGTTTTCAAAGCATCCCCACACCTGAGCGCCATAACACAAAATAGACCGTATTATTGTATTGTAACACGTGTACTTACCACTCAATGGAACTTTGTTATTTTTGAATAATCCCCCCCAAATTGAACTGGTTGCAAATTTTGGCGATTTTGATTTTTCTTCGAAATGTAATTTCCAGGATAAATTTGTATTAAGACTAATTCCCAAATATTTATACTGATTCACCACCTCCACCCTTTTACCTTTGTATAACCATTTGTCATTAGCTCCCAGTTTACCATTTGTAAATTGTTATGTCCTCCTCGAGAATCGAACCCGTGACCTTCCGATTAGAGAGTCGCTACCTTACCTCTACGGTACAATGAACGTCGTTTACGTTTACAGTTCCAATGCAACAACTCTTTTATTCTAGTTGAATTTCATTTAGATCTTTTTAAAACTCGGTTGTTCGGCATGTCGTCTTGTAGTGAGTAAATAAACGTATTATTTACTATTTTATATCGAAAGTAAGTAATTACCAGACTTAATAACGAGACACTAATATGGCGTTAACGATGTCGAGAATTACTCGTATAATGATTGCACATTGTCCATAATTAGCTGTATAATTAAATTTCCCTTTGAATTAAATTTCATTATACATAAAGCCTAAACGTGTGGCAAATATGAAATATCGTGAGGCATTGTTGTTATTCTTTGGCTTCTTCTGACCTACAATTGTTTTATTTATACATTGTCACAGTATAGTGTATGTGAAGCATTTTAACCAACATAAATAAGTAGGACTGGCTTTTGTGAAAACAGTAGTTACGTAAAAGACTTGTTGCAAGAAAAGTGGAATGGAATTGGGTCTGTTTGTGGCTCCGTCGTTACTTTCAAAGGCAAACGATTCCGTCGACGAATTCATTCCATTAATATCATTGATTTCTCGTTAGTATAAAATTGTTATTTAAGAACCGTAGAACAAATACAACTTCAATAATGTGTTTACAAAATAGTATATGCTCCAACTTTGTTTAAAGACAAATAAAATATATTAAAGCGGAGGATATCGTATGAGAATAATGAACGGTATTAGAATTATTAATTATAAGAACGTACGAAAACCATTTCAAAACCCACACTACTAATTGTTAATTACTTGTATACAATTCGTGTACACTCCTTAAACATTTATTTGAAATGTCTTCGCTGTACTTAAGAGATAACAGCGTAAACTATTGAGTCTGACATTCCCACCATTTCAAAACCGGTTCTAATCGCTAGCGCTATCAGAGATCTTATCTCTAACGCTATCTCTCTGGCCAAAGTTAGGGAACGTTTACCTGTAGAAGTTACACTCAAATTGTTATTACTTTCGATTATAATTTTGTTAGTGTTCATGAAATTAAAATGTGCATAAGAGCCGGCTTTACTGGTAGCCATCTTACCACATAATTTTTTGTTTGAAGTTAATCGACAGCTATAACAAGTTTATTATATAAATATCACATGTAAGAGAAAAAACGAATAATTAAATATAAAAATACTCATATTTGTTCCTAATAAATTATTTTTATTCACAACTATTTATATATTTATTTACTTTATATATTAATGAACAATTTAAGGACTCTTATATAATATTGATTTTATAAGCCGGACAAGTCATATACTATGTTAAGAGTGTTGGTTGGTACTTTATTTCTACATAGACAAGAATTAGTTCGATGATGGTGCATGGATTTTTATTTATGGGATTTGACTTAGCGTCATTGATTTATATAGCTCAGCAGGCTGGTATTTTACCACATAATATATATATATATATATATATATATATATATATATATATATATATATATATATATATATATATATATATATATATATTACGGTACATATTATATATTTATTATATATATATAATAAATATATAAATAAAAATAAATTTGATTTTCCTGATTTTTAAATATATAATATCACGACACTTTACCAGGAGCAGTCCTACCAATTTTCAATCAAATTTAGTCATCCAGAAGAACATCCTTACAACATTTGAAACTAAAATTACAGGTACTAAAATTAACAATTTACTCAGCATAAAGTTCCAAAATAGAATGGTCTATGAATAAATCAATACGGTACAATAACAGCTACACAAAGTCAACAAACGCTCCACAAACACAAAGAAATGTATTGCTGATTTCATACATTATTTGGAATACACAAGAGCGAGGCTGCACGCTTAACGCATTACATGTAAAATTTACCCTGTGTTGGGTTCCCAGGGGAATATGTAATCGAGATTTAACGTTTCAGCACATTTCCATGCCTACATTTCATTTTGAATACTTAAATCAGTACTTATTTTACTGTAAGTTTAGGTTGAAATGGTTTTTTTTTTTAATAATTCAATTAACGTGTTTATTCCACGCATCGTGTAACAAACAGGTTTTGCTCAAGTCTAGATCATTTCATTCTCGAGATACCCTGTGAACATACAGGCAGTCAGACACAACAGACATTTTACAGCCTCTAGAAGACGGAATAGAAAATCTACCAGCCCGCTGAGCTATATAAATCAATGAACCTCAGTCAAATCCCATAAATAAAAATCCATGCACCTTCATCGAACTAATTCTTGTCTATGTAGAAATAAAGTACCGACTAACACTCTTAATATAGTATTTGGCTTGTCCGGATTTATAAAATCAATATTATATAAGAGTCCTTAAAATGTTCATTAATATTTAAAGTAAATAAATATATAAATAGTTGTGAATAAAAAATAATTTTATTAGGAACAAATATGAGTATTTTTATTTTTAATTATTCATTTTTTTCTTTTACAAGTGATATTTATATAATAAATGTTTTAAAGCTGTCGATTAACTTAAAACAAAATCGAATTGTGTATTGATTAAAAACTAATAAAAACGTACTGAATATAATTTGTTACAGTAAGTGTGGATATAATATGATAATAGTAATGAGAAGTGTATAGAAGCTTACGGTAATGAGGTGCTTTGACATTGCTGCCTGAGGCTCCCAGGCTTCATCTCTTGTTCCTGCTACATTGTCACTCTATATATGACTCATAGAGAAGACATCGAATACCTTCTAAAACAGCACCGTTGTTTCTAGTTAACACCGTTGGTAAAACCGCAGACAAAAGACTATAGGTTTGTTTCTCTGTGGTACTACAATATCATACAAATGCGTGCGGGAATAACAAGAGCAGGAGTTATTCGAAAGGCATTTAGTTTGCGTCACTAATCCCTGCGAAATTAAAGTGTGAAAGCATTTGTGAGATTACGCCTAGACCAAATATTATTATTATCAAATGAATTATTTAATGAGTTAAAAGTGTGCTTGTAATGTTTTTCCGAAACAAATTGTATAAACAAGAGCATTTATTAAAATACAACAAAAATAAAATTATAATATCTGAACTATACGACGAAATTTTAGCTTTAATTTAACAGTGTGTTTCTTACATAATTTGACTAGTAAAGAAGGACAAGATTACTAATCTCCTAGACCTTTGTTTTCGAGTTATACAATGTATACAATACAATACAATAAGTAACAAAGTATACTTTGGCAACTAAATAACTGTGCATTTATTTTCTTTGAAGTTATTAATCTGGAATGGTTTCTAAATCATTAATTATTAATTTTAAAACAACATTTAAGAAAGCTTTTATTAAACTGTATGTTTCCTATACCGTTCGATTAGTAAGGAGATGATTACTAATTTCCAAGATATTTGCTTTCGACTTCGACATTAGGGTTAGATGCACCCTTAAGTATACTTTTGTAACTGAATAACCCTAGAGTTATTTTGTTTGATTAATCTGGATTTGTTTTTAAATTATTAATATTACTAATCTTAAAACAACTTTTAAGAAAGCTTTATTAAACTGTATGTTTCCTATACCGTTCGATCGTAAGGAGAAGATTACTAATTTCCAAGATATTTGCTTTCGACTTCGACATTAGGGTTAGATGAACCCTTAAGTAACGATGTATACTTTTGTAACTGAATAACTCTACAGTTATTTTATATGAAATTATTAACATGGTATATTTTATAATTTATTAGTAACAAACTTTAAAACACTTTTAGAATAATATTTAGGAGCATTTTTATGGAGAACTATGGAGCACTCGGTCGATGTTGTACATTTTGCAAGTTTCCACGTCATCATAATATTCTATGTCATGGGTTAAGACTATTATTAAGTGCACAGCTTTTACGTAAAGTCATGAGTTGAACTTCGATTGCTTCGGCCATTAAACAGGTACCTAAAGTATCCACCCTTTATTATCAAAGATTTACAGTGAAGAAAGTTATTCGGAACACACACACACACACACACACACACACACACACACACACACACACACACACACACACACACACACACACACACACACACACACACACACACACATAATCTGTCAGTTCAACAATTTAGTAAAAATTGTTATTACATTTTTTGACATGATATTAGTTGATCAACGTAACATTCTTGACATAATGTGTTTAAAACGTTAAATTTTATATCAGTTTATTAAAACCCAAATTTAAAATAAAGGTTTTCTTGCAATAAGTTTAATGTAACATTTACCTTATTTGATTGCTCCTAAACTGCAACTAGTTTTCCTATATTTCTATCTAGATAATAATTATTAATGTTTCATGTGTAGAGACTAAGCATACATAGAATATCCAATAAATATC